>NW_010528730.1:5165-30972 GCF_000687285.1 Phaethon lepturus | reverse complement strand
CAAAAACCCCCCCCCCCCCCACCCCGCCCCGACAAAGCTGTGAGACACATAACCAGCTCTGGATGTGCTCAAATTAACATTTAGTACGCAGGTCAGCACACTAGAAGGAATAAGGCGTCTGGAAACCAGGACCTACAAGGAAAGGCTACATAAACCAGGTTGACCCGAGGAAGGAAGGCAGAAGGGAAATAATAAAAGCATAACTTGTTCTGCATATTGATGATGAACGCAAGAAGATATTTTACAGCAAGAAAACATAGCAAAACTTTCTAATGGTAAGTAGGGTACTGAAATGTATCATCTGAACAGCCTCTGCAGTCTGTCAACCGGAGTCTTAAAAAAGAAGCTAGTCAAACTTGTGTCATGGAGACACAGGTATAGGCGATTCTGATTTGGTAGAGGGGAATAGCCTAGAAGTCCTCCTCCTGAGGCCTCTCAGACCATAGGCTGCTCCAGTTCCTCTCTGAGGCTGTGATAACTCTGTTTCAATCCAGATTCACATTCCCAGATGCAAAGTCCAATTTGTTAGCTCAGGTTTTAAGACACGCAAGCACTTCTGGAAATTTTCAGTTAAATTTGCAGCACGCTGGCTAACCCACAACATTGTCAAGCTCTACTTTAATGGCTCATCTGAAAATTTGTGTTAGGACACTTTGCAATACAGAAGGTTCAGGCACTTCTATTTTCTGAGCACTTTGGTTTTGTATTAAGTGATCGGCCATTGCAATACTTAAACCATGAAATGTCAGTTTAAAGGTCATAATTATGACACTTGGCTGCTTCAAATAATGTGTGACCTTTCTCCTACTGTGGATTACCAGCAGGCCCCATCTAACAACTAGCAGTTTATCCCAAAATCACTACTTTATCAGTTCTGGGAATTTACCAAAATGAATGGTAGCTACATAGAAACCTTCTGCAAATAATTTTTCTGAAGTTGTACTTCCCTCCATACACCAAGAAATGACAGGAGAGAAGTTCTTTTCTGAAGCTTTTGTCTGTTTTCCCATGTGTACATCAGGCAATTATAGTAGCAAGGCTTCCACATCTGAACTTTCTCCTGTCCAGAACAGGAAAAACTGGCTTCTGTAAAAATGAATGGGGAAATGGAAAAATTGGAGAATATCAACCTACTTTCTCACTCTTGCTATGTGCTTTGTTGAAAAGAGCTTTTTGGTCCAGAGCTCCATGAAAGCAAGGATGAAGGTTGCTGAGGAGCTGAGCTCTCACGCTATATCTAAGGCATGGGGTGTGGAAGCCCTGTCCATCATCTGGTTCTGGCTGTGCTTCATGACTCTGGGTCAACATGAGACTTGGGCGCATACCACTGCCCCATACTCCCTGGTTCCCATGGGACACAAGCATGGGCTCCACTCTGGATAAGGGAGTAAGTCCTGTGTAGCAGTGATCCCTCTGTAAAAGAGCTGACGCGCTGTAAAGGCTTCTGCAGAAGCTATTTAAACACAGTTCAGTGAGGCAGCAGTGCCCAGGGGACTGGCTACTAGAACCATACAGCAAGCTACCTGTGTACAGAGAGAGACTTCAGATTTTTTTAACAGTGTATCAAAAACATATACATACAATGTATATATAAAATGTATATATATACACATATACAAGTACATATTTAAAATACGCATTTTTTTCTTTACTCTTTTTTTTTTTTTTTTTTTTTTTTTTTTTTTTTTTTTTTTTGGAGAAAAAGAAGTTGTGACAGAAACTTGTACGAGAAGTTCTGGGAAATGATTGGGTATACCTGAGAGAGAGAAAAAAAAACACAGGGGTGTCTGAAAAAGCTGCTCAAGTCAAGCAGAATCCTGAGCCTTCCCACATCTACCAGCTTTAGTGCACATCACTTACACAAAAGGGCTGCATAATCCCATTTCAGCACTGCGAGACACCGTACATCCCAGGACAAGGGGGTGGCAGCTGGGCAAAGATGCCTCCTCCCAGCAGAAGCAAAAGAGAGAGCTGTACCTTGAGAGGGATTATCTGTCAGAGAGACGGGATGCACGATTTGCTGTACTCATTTGCATAAAAAATGCTCTCCCTACGCATTGAGCCAGCCTCTGTCTTTGGTGTGTTACAGATGGAAGTCCCTTCTTCCCTAGCGTGGGAAACGGGAGAGAGCAGTCTACAAGCTCTCCAGAGTACAAAGACCCTGGAGGCTTGTATTATGAGAGACCTTTGCACCACGCATAAGTGGGACTAGGGGTCCGACTCTACCCAAGCTCTGAAGCACCACACAAGCACTTCTACATCCAGGCAGGACACATTTTTAACGATATGTGTCTGGTAATGTTTGAGTCTCTCCACTTTCCTCTTGCTGTGAACAACTACTGTAAAAGTCAAAGGCTCCAGCTCAATTGTGCACGCCGTGCGATCAACATGTGAAGTAGCTGAGAGAACCCTACCTGAATAAGAATGACACAAGTCCCAAAACTGGGGCCAAGATGGTGAAAATGAGCAATAGCTACACTGGAAGAGAAATCACTTTGATAAAACTATATACATAGAACGTATTCACTCTTCGTTTTCACACTGTTGTAACAAATATACTACAGGGCCAGAAAAAGAGTAAGCAAAACCCGGACAGATAGGTAGACAGATAAGGTATGACTGTACATACCTCCCTGAAGAAAACTGTGCTCAACAAATCCCACAAAGAAAAATACAAAGGCAGCCTGGCGGGGTCCAGGCCAGCGCACGCCTGCCGATCTCACCCGTGGGAGCCGGTGTACTCTATCGCCTGTTCTTTCCTGTGGCTGCTACAAAACATAGGACAAAATTGTACTGAAAATTAAATAAACAGTGTGTTGCATTTAAAAGCATGAGCCCAGCTGCTGGTATAAAACATGCAAACAGAAGAAAAGAGAGATAAATTGTTTCCCTTATGCACTTCATTGAGTATTAAGTTAACCGCAGGGAAGTAAGGTTATCTCTCTTTATACTTGCATATGCAAGATATAATTTACCAGTATGGTTCCTGATAGCCTCTTGTTACGCATTTAGAGAGATTCTTATTTTGACAGCTTGCATCCCACATCTACTGACAGAGGATTGGGACATTTCAGTCTGTCCTTGAAAAGCAATGCATTTCCGAGACTGCGTACTAACGCTGAAATGTAAGTCAGCAATTTTAGTGTCTGTGATTAATAAGATTGCATTATTATGAAATGTGATTGTGTTCCCGAAAGCAGTCACTGTTATCAGAAATACAACACAAAAACAACACCGAAGAGTACTGGTACCTTACAGTATAGTTTCTGCAAAAGAATTCAGCTAGAAAATCTGAAAATTAATGTAATAACAAAAGTCATTCTAGAATACTGAATATTTCTATTTGCATATGATAAATATGTCTATAAAAGCCAAGTGGCATACATAAGCTTAATTGGGATGTATTTATTAACGAATCCATGCCTGCCCGCAGCTCTCATTTCGTCGCTACAGCTGGCCCTAGACGGCAAATCTCACTGAGCGTGCTTGGGACAGTTATTAGGAGACAGGGACTGGGCTGGCTCAGAAAAGCGCTCACTCACTGTATGTCGCTGGCAGTCTCTGCTCACGGGGTTTCGGCGGGATGACCAGCAAGCCCAGCTGCTCCGCGGCTATTGCCGTCCCTGGTGGAACCGCCGGCTGCCCTTGCAGAGGTGGGTCACCTCCACTTCCCAACTGCTCCTGCCATCGCTCGCTTGTCCAAAGCTTTTCTTACAAGGTAAACAAATGTTATCAATTGGAACTACATAAATAGCCATGTAATGCTGAGCAATAAAAATAACCAATTCTAGTCTCCTCCCAGGACAGATTTGGCCTTCGTACACCTTTTGAACCTCATCAAATGAACTTTACTCCAAAATGAGTTGGAAACTTCGGTTTTACTTTGTATTGTATCCAAAGAAATGCATAAAAATTATCTTGTCCGCATCCATCCAAAAATAATTAATTAATGTTAAATTATTTCTCAAAGCTGTTTTATGAATAAGGATGAAGAAGCTCCTTCCTTTCTTACACAGATAACACAATGAGGGTTTTTTTTAAAAAACATAAATGTACAAAGCATGTCCTCTGCCTCAAAATAATCCTTATGAAAATTAAATTAAAATAATGAAACTGATGCAAAATACTGTGTAAAAAGAATACTGTTAATGTAATTTAAAATTAAATAAATATTTTCATAGATCGATTTAACCATAACAGTTCGAGGTAACTTTAATTGCTGTATAGCTACATTAGGATTATCATCTTCAGCTGACTTCAACATTTTTGTCAGGAAAAAAAATGGAACTGAGCTAATTATTAAGAAAAAAAGTATGTTAAATATTTTATTTAAGGCATGTTGTGATATTTGACAAAGAAACTATTTGATAAATACTTTTTGGTCACTTCTGAAACATACCACAATTTGGTCCAAAATGAATCAGAATGATCTAAAATTTTAATTTCCTTGGAACTGACACTAACATCTCAAGAGTCTCATCAATTGAGATGACAGGGTCTTTTCAGTCCATTTGGAGTTCAGGATTACTATGACCAAGAAATAAAACAACCCCTTCACTATTCAACTATCTGTATGCAGCGTACTTCTGACGCAAGCTGTTGGAGTCTCCTCACTAAAATACCCTGAGCAAAATTTAAGAGTTATGCGGTAAATCAGAATAAATAAGATGGTTTATAAGTGTGCATTTGGAAAAAAACTTTTGGGGCTGTGTATGTTTGGGAAGACTTCAGTTTCTCTGGTCTGTTCGTGTACTAGTGAAGACAATGCTGCTCACACACAGAAAAGAAAGAGAGTAAACTCCAAACAAAACAACCCCTTTTAAATTCTAATCAGATAAATACAAAAGCAAAATACCAAGGAAAAGCTACGATAAAATTAACAGGTAACAATCCTGTCCTCCCTCAAAAAAACATTTTGTAATAACATGATAGCATCTCCTATTGTTATACATAAACCCTGTGATGCCAACTTCCAGTTTAAAATTTCTAAGCGTAGTTAAAAGGGACGACATCTCAAGATGCCATTTCTAAAATGAAAAGGCAGTGGCCTGCCAACTGGCCCTGTGACCTCTTTCTTTATGGTAATTTTCAATATAAAAATCAGTAAGAATGTGTAATGCAACAGTTTGTTATTAGCCAGTGCTGATAAACACAATAATTGTATACTATTCACCTCCCTTTTCTAATTCAGGGCCTCCTTCTGCCACCATCAGAACTGAACCTCTGAGACAAACAGTCTTTGGCATCAATCTTGTAAAAAAATCTAGTAAATGCTGCTCGGATGATCAATCTGCTCAGTGAGATGGAATTAGTGTTTGCTGTTTGGGTATACGTACATCTTCTTGATTCAGAAAACCTGATCCTATTTCCACTGCGATTTCGCTGATCTGCAGAGATGGGCTGACTGGGAAATTAGACCTAGAATTTAGGACTGTTCAGAAGATGTATTAGATGAGATTTTAATGTGCTAGTTTTCCTTTCAGAAGTTTTTGAAAGTTTATCCACTCACGTACAAAATATTTACACTGAGCAAAAGCTAAAATTTATACTGAGCTCCCCCTTCCCCTGTTCTCTGAACTCATCGTGGCATCATCATTTCAGTGTAACGTGTAAGCACAGTGTTGCCTGGTTCGTAGACAGCTTTGTCTTAGACCCGCTAATTGCTCTGGGAAGGAGCTGACTGATGGGAGGAGGGAATAAAGACAAAAGGGAAAAGAGAAGGGGCTATGCTGGGCTCTTACGTTTGCCACCACTCCTTGCTGGGAGCGGACTTTGGCCAGAGTGCCACTGGAAACAAAGCGGATGAGAAAGCCTGCAGTATTATATAGTTATATAGTTATAGGAATATATAGCTCTTCCTGTTAAAAATGGGATGGACAGATGGGTGGACAGAAGGAAGGAAGGAAGGAAGCAAGCAAGCCGTTTGCCCTTCACTCCCTGTTAGCCTCCTTGTTTTTTCCTGGAGCTAGTACAGGCTTTTCCCAGAACAATGAATCCCTCTACTACCAAGAAACCGGTTCATCTCAAAGTGGGGAAGAGTCTGTCTTTCAGGAGCACTTGATCATCTCAGAGAGGCCTCCAAGTCTAGAGTGCTCCTCGGCAAGAAGGGTAATGTCCTCACCGTGGGGGCAAAGCAGGGGACGAATGGAAATGCAGCCATCCTGTTCAGATGCAAGAAAGTCCACCGTAACGGGGTACAGCTGGAAGCAGAGTGGATCACTGTACCTGACCCTTTCACTATGCCTCTGTCTCAGTGGAATGCACATCATATTACATACTGAAAGCAAGAAGAAAAATTCTGCAAAGATGATGTTTCAGGCTATCTGCATCTATACGGGAGAGCTAATTTGCTGATATGATTAATATCAACATTAAGGATACGCAGGAAAGCAATTCTCCTGACTAAAGGACACAATTTGAAATTTTTTTTGCAGAAATGGGAAGAACTGGAGTTAGCACTCTTTATGAAGAAGGATGGTCTGGGGGCAAAAACACAGGCCCAGGCTTATGTCCTGATTCTGCTCTTGACCACGCTGCAACCAACCAGTACGCCATGTAGAAAGTCAGTAAGGACCTGGTTTCTACAAATATTTCTGCCTCTCTTACCTCCATGAGCTATGTTCGTCTTTAGCTGAAGTACAGACAGAAATCTTCAGCTCCAACAAAGCCAAATAACCATGTCTTCAAGCACATCGTTTCTTTGAGAAAACAGAGCATCAAACACTATGTCTCCCTCACTTAGGACTAGGCTTCTTATTTCATCATCTTGCACTTTGTGGGTCATACAAAGTGACCCAACAACAGCATGGGCAGAGAGCTCTCTGAGGTAAGAAGTCTTTGCCCTGAGGTTGCACAAGTCTTCTTGGGGCTTTACTATCAGCTTTTCAATGGGGGCAAGGTCAGAGAAAAGCATGATCTGCCTAATCTTCACCTAGGCAAACACACCCTACTAGATAATGGACATTTCAGCTGCTGTAAATTGTACCGTGAACCAATAGATTTATGACCACATCCAGCAGTGATAGTGTGTGAAATGTATTTTAGAGCCAGATTATATACACTTACCTTCTAATCTTGGATGTAAAATGAAGACTCTGTGTACATATTTCATGGAGAAAAGAAGGATCAGCCTAAAGTTTGTAAATATTTTAAGATCCTCAGACTATGAAAGAGTGCTTAGTAGAAATACCAATTGTTATGAGTTGTCACATTATAACTTCCTTCTGCACTGGACCTTGGCAGCTCTCTGATAAAAGGCTTGTCACACATGCTCACTAATGGAATAATCTCTGATCCCTGCTGGTCCAGGGGCAGCAATGTTGAACAAGTAGTACATGAGAAACACAATGATTCTTATTTTCCTTCAGCTGTTTTTACTTTGAGTTTCTCTGGCCTCAAACAATGTCAGAGGGTCAGGCAGGCATCACGCTGCCTACAGAGGGATAATGACTACTACAGTCATAGATTATGGTATTATTGGTTTTACATTGCTAAACGATGTCAGAAGAGATCAGACATCTCTGGAACCTCTGACCTAAACTCCGAGACACTGTTTATAGTATCAAATAGCATTTCTCAGGACAAAAAAAAAAGAATAATATCTTCTTAAAAGAATCACAAACACTTTTCAGTCATGCGGGTTACAAGGCACTGTCTTGTTTTCCATTTTCTGAATCAAGTGGCTTAGCACGGGTAAACTACAGTTCTACAAATAGTTTAAGTGATCAGAAGCTGGCACTGATGCAGAGAGAAGCAATTCACCCTGTCTCATCTCGAGCCACTCTTACCCCCTCTTGCGCCAGGCTACATATTCATGTGGCTGAGGAGTGTACCACACTGAGAAACCAGGTTAAAACAAGCCAAAAACCTATAAAATTAATTTTAGTCCGATTGGTTTAATGAACTCAAGCTACCTGTGGAACTAAAGCACGAGAAATCAAAACCGTGCTCATCTACTGTACTTGGGAAAAAAAATTAAAATCTACTTGTACTTTATGAAAACATAAAAGCAGACTTACCACAGATAAAAGGGAAAAGCCCACCTTATTACCAATACATGAAGTTTTGTTTCCTTGCTAATCCACAGAGTGCATACTGGAGAGGATATTGTGTTATCTGCAAGAGCTAGAGGGTGTTTACTGATGGGGTTTTTTACACCACCTAGTGTTAGATTCGTAAGGTAGACCTTAGGGTCTCAAAGTTTCCTCTGCTCAGTGCAAGGAGAGGCAGGCACTGTCCATCAAAGGCCAGACTGTAACTTACACACCATGGGAGGGAGTTAGCTCACCCAGCTCTAAACACCTATGCCTCAGCCAGTCGCTCCAGCCTCTTCAGATACTCAAACCACCAACATCAGCAATCTGGGGACACAAAGAACTTCAACCAGGTGACCTACGTTCAGACGACAACTTCAGGGAAAGATGGACCTTGCTGTAGAATTGGGTTTTTTCTCTCTATTAATGGAATCTCTATGATGTAGACATGGACTTACAAATGCCAGCATTTGTCAGGTGAAACCTTGCTGTTTGTCTCTCAGGCACCTGACTTCCCCACCAGCTGAGGTACGTAATCTCCTTTAGTACCTCACACATCATGTTTCCCACAGCGAAGCAACTTTTTGGGAGGAAGGAAGGAGGGGAGACATGACATGATATGACACATCATTGCCTTCAAACCATGATTTTTACCATTGTTCTATCAAAAAGTTGTAACAAATGTGAGTCGTCTTTTAAAGGCTTATAAACAGCATACCTACTGTGACCAAAGTGTGCCAAAGAAACCTTCATTGCACCTTCTCAGCTGTCAGCCCAGTTGGTATCCATGACAGTGGATAACATCGACAGCTAACATCGCTGCCTTGTATTGAGAATCGAATGACTGTGTCCTGCATAATTCTCTGCATATTATTCCTGAATTACAGCATCCCTGTTCTTTCTAACATTGGTCTTCTCTGCTATATTTGCTAATCTCAGTAAGTTATGGAGTATTTGGTTCTCTAAATGACTGGGTGTATGACCTCCTGGGGAGTGGAGACAAGTAAGCTCTTTTTGACCTCCTGACTCATAAAAAATTGAATGAGAAGAAAAACTAGCTCAAAATACAACACGTCTGATTTATCTCTGTGTTACTCCCAAGTTATATATTATACCACTTGGATCATGGGAGTTAAATGGATGCAACCTGGGTGTGACACAGAAGGAATTAGGCCTTTTGTCATTTGGATTCAACCCCTTTACTGTAATTAAAGAAACTTTGGCATGGCCTTTTTAAAAAATATGGAAAAGCCTGTATGTATCTTAAGGAATAAGCAGTGAAAATTCATGTATTGGAGAGACATGACAGACTCAGGCAGACTGCAATGCCTGCAGCTAGACATGGCATTATTTGCATTTGCCTGAAATATAGCACGTACACTAAAAGCAGCACTTTGAAGGAAGTAAAATGATCTACTGTCCTGAATGAAATGCAAACACCCAGCTTCAACATTTATCCCTAATTTAAAGCACTGGCCAATTAAAAAAAAACTAGCCCAGTAATTTCTAAAGAAATTCTGTGCCTCCAGTAGGTTTCTAGAGTAGATGGTGCCCTAAAGTACTTTAACAACGGCAGTACTTTCTGCATCACATTGCTGTTACTACAGTATTACAAATGTTTGATACAATACATGGACTGTACTGATGAAGATTCACAGAACTGCTATTTATTGTACTAGTATTTCCCGACTTTCAACAAAAAAAGAGAAATGATGACTTCACAAAAGAAAAAAACCCAAAAGTTACTTTCTCTGCCTTCTCTCCTACACACTTCTAGCCAAACAACAGTATTACTGCACCATCACTTCAAAAATATTTACATAGTACTACTGGGAAGGCAGTTAAGCAATGACACTTGTACATGCCTGAACATTTGGCTGAGGTAAAAACCAAATAAAGTTGGCAAGTATCTTACTTCTTACTGAATTCTACTATCTACTCCAACTAGAACATGCGACAAATCAAAACAAGTGTTTGTGCTTTTGCAGAAATGGAAAACAGCAAACTTATTTGCTAAGGAAAGAAAATAGCTGGTAGGAAGACAATAATGTTTTCAATTAGTAAGCAAGTGGAGCCTACCTTCAAATTTCCATTTCAATGAACAGGAGTAGGCTCATTTAATGAAATACAGAATTTATATGGTGGCATTCTTTCGTAGATGAACAGTATGACAGTTTTAAAGATACCTTTAATATAACTGATTTTGCTTTAATCAAAATTGCATAGATAACGAAATAAGCACCTCGTCAGGAGAAAGAGAACTGCTGAGCTACTGACTTAATGTGTAATTATTGCTAAAATCTATTTGCTTTGGGATCACAGAAATGGAGGGTGGCATATGTGATGCTAATATTTGAAAACGCCTCTGAAGCTATTCGTGGAAGTGATGCTAGTAGGACTGCTATGCATGGCAGAAAACTGCCAGAAAGTATGCTTAAGAACAGAATAAACACACAGATAGTAACACAGGTTAACAGGGAAGCATACATATGGCTTCTGGAAGCCATGTCTCAGTAATCTACCCAAGTTCTTTGACTGGTCATGCAGATATGGGTGATTTGGCTCATACAATGTACTTCCATTTCAAAGAACTCCTGATGAAGTTATCCATCAGACTCAAACTATGTTGTCAAGGAGGAATACAAAAAAGACGTCAAGAAATAAAAATCTCTTTTTGTTGCCAACTAAAAGCGGAAAAAAGTTAGGAATAATCGGTTGCTTTCTTTTACAGTGGACAGATATTATATAGCCTCACAGATATATATTCAATAAACTGATAAATGATCAGGAAAATGAAGGAATAAAAAGGGACAGAGTTTTCTGATGATATAAAATTACGGAGGCTAGTAAAAACAAAAATTGACTGCCAATTGCTGCAAAATGATCTCATGATGCTGAATGAACATAAGGTAAACAGGTAGATAAAATTCAGTACCAATACATACACTGAAAAAACAACCCCAGCCTCAGGTATTCAATTCTTCCTACAAGATTGCTGAAATTCAGTTTTTCACAGTACAAGAATTACCGACAAATTAATAATCCAGTAGCAAGTTTACAACAAGAAATAAGTGTTTTTTCACATACTCCACAATTAAACTTTGGAACCCATTGCTACAAGTTGCTTTGAATATCAAAAGAACAAATGAATACAAAAGACACAACAAGTGGCAAAAAAGACTCTTGGGGGCTATTAATTACAAAACTGCTACACAGCGTCTGGCTTCAATGTGTCTGCATGATAAACACCCCAAAGGAAGCCAGGATGGCTTGCTATCTGCTTACCCTGCTCTTACAATTCTTTCCTGAACATCCAACGTTGGCCACTGCCAAAGAGAGGATAGTGAACTGTAAGTACCTTTGATTCAATCCGGTGCAGCCATTTTTATGTTGTGTGGTGATCACGGACACTGCTGGCACCCAAGTAATTTGAAGCTGAGAGGCAAAACCATCTGCATTTTGTAATCAAGACACTCATCCTAAAATAGCTTACATGTAGCTGTTGAGGGAAGTGAATCAAAGCCTTTTGAGAAAACCCTCTGATAAATTTTAACAGACTTTGACTGCAGAGTACAGCATCACCTTGTAAAAAAAAATTTGTAAAAAATTGCTATTATTGGTTAGAAATAGGGCTTAACTAAACCTCCAGAACTGAACACTTCTGCTTACAGAGAATGCAGGGCAGAATCCACCCTGAATTGGGCCTAACCAACAGCCAAATTAAAAACCCTAAGAGGCTAATTCTAAAATAAGCAATGAAGAAGATGCAGTGGTTGATCTGATGCCTGGAATCCATCATGTTTAACCTCCAGATGAGATTACTTACTCTTTAGAAATGCCCGTTTCTTTCCATGGAGTATAAAGACAGTCCAAGTGACTTGTTCAGATGTAGAAGTCTTCCCTAGAGTTATCTAAAATCAGGTTAGGTGAATCCCACAGCCTTGGAGTCTCATTGAAGACTGACTTAACTTTTATCTATACCTCTTTTGCAAACCAAACTCTGTAGAGTGCAATATTTGCGGAAAAAATTACTTTGAAGAAACACAAGGACAATTTTAATAATAAATAGTAAATTTTGAGGTTACTGAACCTGAGAGTCAGAGAACGTTGTAAATATGCTGTAGCTACTTACATCGGTTTTAGGTCGTGCTCCAGCTGACACTGGGTAAGGTAAACAGCCTAGATACTGGTAGTCTGCTCTTCTATTTTTCCAAGATCCCTTTCCTTGATGATCTCCATAAAAGCCTGTCTCCACTTGAACAGGGCACTGTAAGAGAATTTTAAAAACCCTGTAAATAAAGGTAAGTCATAAATATTTTTAATGTGAACTGCAAGACAGAAACATTGCAATTTTATCTTTTTAAAGCTGTTTTTCTTTCATGTAAGGTAAACATTTGACCTCAGTCTTTTTTCTTAAAACCATCTGCTGCCATTTTTACATTTTGCTAAGTTAGACATCCAGATATAATGTGAAGAGGTTTCTTGCGGTGAAGCTGCACAGGAGGCTGGGAGGGGACACAGCCAAGACAGCTGACCCCAACTGACCAAAAGGATATTCCATACCATATGATGTCATGCTCAGCATATGAAGTTGAGGGAAGAAGAAAGAAGGCGGGGACATTCAGAGTGATGGCATTTGTCTTCCCAAGTAACCATGTAACACATGATGGAGCCCTGCTTCCCTGGAGATGGCTGAACACCTGCCTGCCGATGGGAAGCGGTGAATGAATTCCTTGTTTTGCTTTGCTTGCGTGCGCAGCTTTTGCTTTACCTATTAAACTGTCTTTATCTCAACCCATGAGTTTTCTCACTTCTACTCTTCTGATTCTCTCCCCCATCGCACCGTGGGGGGAATGAGTGAGGGGCTGCGTGGGGCTTAGACACCCTCTGGAGTTAAACCATGACGCTAACTTAAACAGAGACCCAGCAAATTTCCATTTTCAAATCACAGACACCGAACTTTCCAAATTCACTGTTCCTTGTCCCCCAAACCTGGGGAGATCTTACTCAATTGCTCCACTCCCATACCATTTTTTAAAAGATGCACATCTTAACTCTGGGCCCACATGTACCTGACCACACTGAATGCAATAAGGGTAGATATAGACTAGATCTAGGGAAGAAGTTTTTCACAATGAGCATGGTAAAACACTGGCACAGGTTGCCCAGAGAGGTGGCAGATGCCCCATCCCTGGCAACATTCAAAGTTAGATTGGACGGGGCTCTGAGCAAACTGGTCTAGTTGAGGACGACCCTGCTCATTGCAGGGGGTTGGACTAGACAACCTTTAAAGGTCCCTTCCAACCCAAAGATTCTATGATTCTACGAAGAGACCAACTCCACAACATTCCCCAACGTATCCTGGTTTGTTTCAAAAGAACGATGAGGTGCGCAAGCAAGGAGCAAGCCGTGCTGCAATCCAGCAGGATCTGTGCTGGGAACAATCAGGGAACCAGGATCGGGGGTGCACTGCAAAGCAGTTCCAAGCTGTTGGGTACAATCAATCAAAACCAGTTCATTTTCTGGCTGCTCCCTTTCACCAGAGGACATATTTGCTGCTGGTCTTTAACAGCAACTGCCTAGTTCCCAGATAGTATATTTTTAGGGCTGTAAAATGAGGAGGCTTTACAAAATTGACAAAAGTATCAGCATGTGGCCCAAAAAAGTTTGAAGATAATATACTGTTGCGAAAGAATTAAGAGAATGTGTAAGTTAAAGACAAAAATTTGTTCAATGAAAGTTGTATCTTTAATAAAAGACAGGGTAATTATAATCAAACAGGATTTCTGTGTCACTATTCATGAATGATAAAGGACTAAAACTGAAAAACCTGATTCTCGTTCTTCAGATCTGCTGTTTTTTCTGTACTGAAACTAAGTACTAGACATCAAATGGCAACGAAGCAGATACATTAAACAACAGTGTTTACAGCAAGACTGTTTTCTCTCTGATATCTCATTTACAAAGTACCTCCGTCTATATTGCTAAGAAAGACTTTTTTCATAGGAAACATACAGGTTTTAGAGGAGCAATACCATTAATTGCAGTTTTCTGAAGCTACCAGTTTTGTTGTTAGTACATTCAGATAGCCCAGCTTTTCTACTTTTTATAGCATGTATTTATAGCATTGGCGACAGATTGTTTCAGAAAATAATTTGATGCCAGTTAATTTTTTTTATATCTTTTCTCGATCAGATACAGAGTCATCCAGCCACTGCTACTGCCCAATGCTACTTCCCAATTAAAAAAATCCACATAGAATCCTAGAATCTTTGGGTTGGAAGGGACCTTTAAAGGTCATCTGGTCCAACCCCCCTGCAATGAGCAGGGACATCTTCAACTATGTCAGGTTATCTAGCTGAAGATCAACAGTTGAAGAAAAAAAATTGCAGTTTACACAGAAGACTGACCAAGGGAAGTTAAACCTCTTAGCATTTTTCTAAAAGTTATTATGTTTTGGAAAATACCTAAAATTCGTTCATCAAAATACTCCAAGACCCCCTACTCTCACCCAATAACTCCCATAACATTTACTCAGCCAGTCCATTTTCATTAACTAGCAAATATTTTTTCTGGAAAAATTTTTGTCCAATGGAGTGTTATTAATGACAGATATCTTCACAATAGGAAAATGTAAAGAATAACAAAATAACAAGGAGTTACTTCCGTGAACAGATGAAAAAATCCTTCAGTAGAAAACTGACTGGCTCAACCCAGTGATTAAAGTACGGAGTGTATTCCTGAGACACAGCATCTGCCATATAAAGTAAACACTCTGTCATCTAGTAAAAATTGCCCACATTCTCAAGAAATCAATTTTCAGAGCAGCAGCTCCACCAAAAATGTTGCCACTCATACAGGAGTGGCCTACTTCTGAGACATCGGATCAAGACACAAGCTGACCTTGCATCTGTGAGCACTGCACCCCAAATCCTTTTCAATCATACTTTCTTGTGTCAGTTCCCAGTTTATATAATCAAAATAGCATAAAAAAATATGAAGAACCCAGAAGTGGTTCATCATTTTATAGAAGCCAAATTTACACAGTTACTAGTAAACATATGTCTGAGATAGATCTTCCTATTGGAGTTTCATTGTGAGTGACAAGAATAAAACATTTGATATGTGCGGGCAAATTAAAGCCATAATAAGAAATATGGACCAAATGGGATGAATTAATAGAAGATAAATTACTGATACAACTTGTATGAAAACAAGAGTTTGCTCATTTTTTCTGCTGCAACTGTCATTCTCAGATTTTCAAAATCTGCTTCTTCACAGTAAGTTAATGGCGAGATTTAGGAGGATGTAGTTCACTTCTTTGACCATATGGGAAGACTAAGGTCAACCCATTTTGAGGGAAATTATTCTTAAATGTTTACATTACAGGAGATTATTCCCTTGTTCAGAAATGGTTTGACTACAAATACCTTTGCAGGAGACAGCAAAGGGCGTTCCATCATAAGTTCCACAACAGATTGTCCCTGACTCTTTTCTTGGTCTGATCTTGCTGGTCACATCAGAAAGACTTTTGTGTTAACTGACCTCTCCACCTCCCATAGTGACATTGGCTCTTGGAGGTTTAAAGGACATGTCCAGTCTGCCAAATTAGGCCACAATAGTAATGTGGCTGATTCACATGATGTTTGCCTGTCCACAATTAAAATGAAGGAAGCTCTCCTGCTTCAGAGTGGAAAGAAGATGTGACCTGATAAAGAGGAGTGCAACTGCCCAAAAATCATATTGAGGAAAATGGTGATTTTGGCATTGATGTTAGAAACATCCCTGAAATCTTTCTGGACTTATGCATACAGATGCAGCTATTGGTAAGGGAAACAAGTATGTCAAGACCAGTGAGACTGGCTTGGTCTTATCAGCATATTAAGCATAACCAGCTCTGTAACACTAACACAGGCTTTTGGTGGGAGGCACGTCCCAGGCAGAAGGCTGTGCCCAAAGTCCTGGCCTCCGTACTCAGAAGATGTCCTACCACTAGGCTTCAATAAGGGAAGTGCAAGCACTTGGGATGCTGGTGTTGGCATTCTCTATGCAAAGACTTTTGATGTTATTCTTATGTATCAAAGGGCATTTGAAAACATTGTCTATTTGGGTTTGTTTTTCTGCTGGCTACATACTACATGGCCTTCACTGAATGCTCCGGGAATGGATTTGAAGTCCAATATCTTATGATGTTCAAGTCATCATGGAAAAAAAATGATGCCTAACCAAACCATGGCTTTTGTCTTAGTAGGACAGGCACAGCCATAAAATCACAGGTGTTTGGATCACTGGTTAGCAAAACCAGACTGCGTCACAATGGGAAGTGCTTGAACTCTGATGGCTTGGATTTCACTTTCAGGCAGAAAAGCAGACTACACTGCCACCGCATTTTGACAGAAGACATTGAGCAGCCTCCTACAAGAAGACAGAACACTGTCCATTAAGACAGAAGTTAATGATGAAATTAATTCAGTTGGACAGACCTGGTTCTGACTTGCTGACATGTACAATAAGAAGGAAATGAGAAACAGTCATGGCCACTCTGTTATTAACACTGTCTCTGCAGAATAGCAGAACAGCTACTGCAGAGGGCAACACTGAGATGCAAGATTCTGAATGTCCCACCTTGAGAGACATGAACATTTACAGTGTGATCCGCACAGACATTTACTTAAAGAATTTACTTTTACAAAATGAAGCGGCATTGAAACAGCAGTGACAGCGAAAACATTCAAACAAGCTCACCTTTCAGGAATTTCAAGCCAGCAATAACATTCATAGCTGCAAATCCAAACAACTCTATCTTAAGAACTCACTTTAATCATAGGCTAAAGCAGAGAACAAACACTCCGACTTTCTCACACTGTTCACTCTCCAGTTACTTGCTTCTATAAAAAAACCTCCTTATTCAAAAATTACTGATATCATTGCTCCTTAATCCCATTTGCCCTCAAAATAAAAGCTTGGGAAACTGTGTGTCATCAACTGATGACATCTGCCATCACAAAATATTCTTAACTAACAGAATACAGTTCTAAATCAAATACCCAGATAAAATAAAGAAACAAAAATATTAATTCACCTCTTGATGAAGATACATAGTGTCTCTCTTGCTATCTATGTCTTTACATAAATATAACATGTGTAAATGGGCTAGCACTGGAACTTTAAATTAACAATATTCTATCCTAAAGAAATATCAAAGGCAGTTATCTGCATTCAAATTTCCCTCTAAAACAGGTGTTTAATGATTTTTAAGCCATACTGACACACAACTTACAAGTTTCATCCTATGACGTTTCTGATTATTTGGCCGTTAGTTGTCTAATGAAATTAAAGATTTCATTATTATCGAGTGAAAACTGTATCTTTCTTCTTCCTTGAACCTGAGCTCCTCAGTCTATCCAGAAACACAACCAGATTTGAAAGCCATGGCTTGATGAGCATCTGATAGCTAGATGTTAGAAAATGCTTCATATGACACATGCATTCTTACCAGTTGCTTGTGCCTTTGGGTAGAAGGAGTACCGGAGGGAGAAGAGCCAACACTCAGAGCTTCTTCAATATCTAAATTCAACTGTTCCAGTTTCTTCATAAGACTTGACATAGAGTCTGACCATTCAGATCCTTTTTCTGGTTGGGTCTAAAAGAAATCAAACATACGTGAAGTCTTAAAACATTCAAGCTTTTGTAACTTGAAGACTCTCATTTTTCTTCTAGCCCTCAAGGAAAAAGCTGACCAGTTCTTTCCCTGACCTTGGATAACCTTCTCCATTTAGAAAGCCTCAATTATCACTCCAATTCTGATGATACATATTCATAGCTGCTGTTCATACTCAAGTGATCACACTCCACTTCTGTATATTTGAATGGCTTTCTAACACTTCATCTTGGGTGAGCCACTGCCAGCTCAAGCTAAGCACAACCAAGACCAAAACCAAAGTAACTTTAATGTCTCCTTCTTAAGCCACTTCTATTTCAGCATCTCTCTGCTGATTGCTTGTTGTCAGTAAGAATCAGAACATTGAAGGTCAGCACGTACACTCTTTTAGTCCTTACTATAATTCCAGACTTCATCAAGTCTTGCAGCTTTCTTCTGTCCATCTGTTGCGAATACTTCACTGGTCTCAAACACTTTCTGTTGTCATGAATACATCTCCCCCTTTTACCCGACTGCTTCCCTGTATAATGAAAACATTAATCCAAATGTTTTTGGATTAAACTGCCAAAAATACTTTCCTTCTTCCTTAGTTTCCTCAAAGTCCTTTCCAGTGACTCCCCTCAAGCATTTTTCCATGGCAGTCCCTGTGCGTGCTGCTGCATTATGCCCCGTTTTCCTTATTCAAATAACTTCTAAAGATTCACGAAAAAAATACAGTCACATTGACCTCCCTGTCATCACAGGCAGCTACAGCTCCCCAGATTAGTCTCTGTCCTGAAGCTACCGCAGCTCTTTCATCTGTCTTACTTTCGCAAACAATACATATCTTTGCACAGAGGATAACTGCATAGCAAACAATTCTAACAGGCTGAGTATACAAACAGTAATACTGCATTGCCATCCTGCCAAAATCCTAAGAGCATTGTACCAACGCTCCACAATACCTAGGAGAGCTAGATCAATATTGTTATTATTCTTACCTGATAAATGTTTACAGTGATTTGTTTCCTTATGAGGGTTTTGCAAGTGGGACAGAGAGATAATTGTAATTTGCTCGCTATTGTAGAAAAAGCTTTATGAATAGAATCCGGGAAGCTCACTCCAGTATTACACTGACATATATTATTACTAATGGAATTGTTCATCTTCACCACAGTAACTAAGAATAAGGCCCCAGATCGTCAGACTCCTGGACCCATATTACCAACAGATGCATGTTCCCTTCTGAGAGGCTAGTACTATCTTTGTAGGGATTATTTTAAAGCACAGAAAATTAAAAATCCAAGATTTAGTCTTCAAAATCTTTATTTGGAATTTCCCAAATTTTACAACCTCTTGAGTATTTTTCCTGAAATGCTGTTAAAAGCGCTAAGCTGTATTGCAACCCTGTAGCTATTGAAATAATTTAAGCAGATACTTTGATTGCTTCCCATTGTCTTCCCAACCATTCTAAAGTAAAATATAGGATGACCCACAGAAAGTGAGGATCAAAAGACACTCTTCATGCTGCATCCATTCTGAGTGAGATGATCTTATACAGGAAATGTGCATGTTGATATATGTCTATCACAGTCATTTATAAACAAAGTAAAGATTGTACACTTTCCTGTAGCTATGCTTCCTCACATACCGATCTTTCCAATACTAAAGAATGCTCAAAAAAACTCAGCAAGGACAAAACACACAAACCAACCCAAACTCCAGCAACAATGAATGTAGAAAGTCTGTCAAAATCTAATATGAAGGTTTTATTTCTCAACACAAATTTATGAAAAAGGAGCTGTAAGAATGTGCTTTCTTACTTATCAGTGGTAAACAATTCTGAGGCAACAATAATGAATAAAATGTGTTTGATTTCCATGAGCTATGCAAAAATTGTACTTGCCCAGTGACAAACACTTAAGATTTACATTCGAAGTCTCAATTTTTGAGTTTTGTAGTAGGAGTGATTTACGGAAGTGCAAACAGTTCATTTTCTGTTCCATGACAGAAAAGAGTATTTCGAGGGGCTGGAGAAGTGTCTCTAATTTAGCATTTTCCATAGAAAATACAAAGATGAAAATTCATGAGGACTTTAAGAAAGGCTTAAAAATATTTCTAAGACACTCCGAATGCATGTAAAGATATGCATGATCTGTGTTACAATAAAAAATACAGTTCCGTGCGTAGGGAAGCACACTCCGCCTTTATCTTGACAAACATTTACCTACTGGAACAGTATTTCCAGCATTCACCGATACTCTGCAATACATCCATAGGAGCTAACACCCCTGATTTTTATAAATTTGTTTTATTGTAACAGAACACAAACCACAGTCATTCCTTAAAAATAAAAGTCCTGAAGAGTTTCCACAAACTAGAACTCTCCTAGCTTTCTCCATTGAGTTCTGTCTTTTTTAGTTCAGTAAGACTCTATATTGTGTCTATTAAAGGGATGAGGAAAAAGATGGGTTTTCATTATCCTTCAAGATAAAGCCAAATGGGACTAGTTAACAAATGCCATTCACTAATTGGAAATTTGGCACAAAAGTGCCATTTGGAACAAAAGCTGATTGGCTACGTATTTCAAAGGTTGCCTGTTTCTGCTGAACAGCAAAAACACGATGCTACTTACATTCAAAAATATACAGCCTGCACAGTAGGGCTTCTAACTAGTGAATAAATTCTGCCTAATCCATTCATGAGGAACACAGCTCCCCAGTGTTCAGCCCTAGTAACTAGGTTGGACACTATCAAAGTGCTCAGAAGAGCTGAGTATCAGTGTATCCTGCCCATAGCAACTGCAGAGGCAGTAGGGTCAGAGTATCTTTGGAAGCTTTTGTGTCTTGCCTTTCAGGAGGAAAAAAATCTTACTCTAAATTATCTAAGAAATATGGTCTGCTTTATTCATTGTTTTTCCCCTAAAAAGGTGTACAGGGAGAACACTCCTTTCCATACACTCTCAAGGTCTCCCTTCTTTCTTGGAGCTGCATTCAGCAAGTCACAGGAATGTTGTTATCTTTTGAAGAACCTAAAAAGCTTAGAGACAGAAGTGCATTACAGGAACACTTCTTGTATATTACCTCGGGATGTAGAATCATTTAGGTTGGAAAAGATCCTTGAGATTACTGAGTCCAACTGCTAACCTTAACACCGTTAGGTTAAAGTCTACTACTAAACATGTCCTTAAGCACCTCATCTTTTAAATACCTCCAGGGATGGTGACTCAGCAACTTCCCCAGGCAGCTTGTTCCAATGCTTGACAACAAATGAAGAATTTTTCCTAATATCCATTCTAAACCTCCCCTGGTGCAACTTTGGGGGAAGACGTTTCCTCTCGTCCTATCCTAGACAGATGAGCAGTAGTAAAGAGTGAGGCCAGAGAAACCTTTGTCAAATAAATCTTTCAAGGTGGAGCAACCTTGTCTATGAAGATCATAAAATCATAGAATAGCTTGGGTTGGAAGGGACCTTCAAAGGCCATCTAGTCCAACTCCCCTGCAACAAGCAGGGACATCTTCAACTAGACCAGGTTGCTCAGAGCCACCTCCAACCTGACCTTGAATGTTGCCAAGGATGGGGCATCTACCACGTCTCTGGCCAACCTGTGACAGTGGTTCACCACCTTCATTGTCAAAAATTTCTTCCTTAGATCTAGTCTAAATCTACCCTCTTTTAGTTTAAAACCATTTTCTCTTGTCTTATCACTACATGCCCTTGTAAAAAATCCCTCTCCAGCTTTATTGTAGGCCCCCTTTAGGCACTGGAAGGCTGCTATAAAGTCTCCCCAGAGCCTTCTCTTCTCCAGGCTGAACAACCCCAATTCTCTCAGCGTGTCCTCACAGGAGAGGTGTTCCATCCCCCTGATCATTTTTGTGGCCTCCTCTGGACCGGCTCCAACAGGTCCATGTCTTTCCTGTGCTGAGGGCTCCAGAGGTGGACACGGGACTCCAGGTGGGGTCTCAGCAGGGCCGAGTAGAGGGGCAGAATCCCCTCCCTTGACCTGCTGGCCACACTGCTTTGGATGCAGCCCGGGATGTTGCTGGCCTTCTGGGCTGTGAGCGCACATTGCCGGCTCACGTCCAGTTTTTCATCCACCAGTACCCCTGAGTCCTTCTCATCAGGGCTGCTCTCAATGCCTTCATCCCCAGCCTGTACTGATACTGGGGGTTGCCCCGACCCAGGTGCAGGATCCTGGGAAGATCATGTTGTACATTAGGCAGAGAATGACATAATGGCCTTGAAAGTGAACTCCTTTGCCATATGGATTTCTCAAGACCCGTATACTCAGGTTATACAAAAAAGAATAAAACTATAATAAAACAGAAGTATCATCCTCAGTGCTAAATATAAAATTAAGTGGTATTCACTTCCTTAAACTTAAAGCAGTTACAAATGCAGCTATTATGCTTCACATAGTTACTGCAGATGAAGAACTAACTCAGTTGTTTAATATTTATTAAGACACATTTAGCAATCAGCCAAATATAAAATTTAGTTGTAGGTTGCTACTTCCTACAGCAACCACAGCTTGGTTTAGGACAGCAAGCTTAAATATTTTTGTTATATGTACACATTTGTATCCAGATTCTGTTTTCACTTAACATAGCTTAAATTTCATCACTATCAATAACAAAATAGAGGTAAAACAGGGTGCAAGATTATTGTCCATCACTTAAACAATTACTTGTTCTTTCCTTAGATTGGGAAGTAAATACATTCCAGACATTCAACAATCTGTGCCTTTTGGACCAAAGGCTTCTGCACCCTGTTTTTCAGCTTTCAAGTGTTCTTCACTAATCTTATTCAGCAAAAACATCTGCGATAAAAGGCATGTTTGTTTCAATGTTTTGCCCATGAAGCTTATTGCAATAGGCATAATAGCTGCCAGTAAATCTAAATTTAAACTGAAAGAATGTGGCAGAAATGAACAAGTCCATATAGAACACTCAGAGGTCAGGGTTAACCTCGCTGCCAGACCTCATCATATGCTGGAAGCAGAAAGGCTTCCAAGTGAAGGGTTATGAGAAAATTACACAACTCTAAATTTATCAGATAACTTGTGGCTTTCACTTCAGAAACTTTCAATAGGTCCAATTGTTCTGACAATTAATGTATTGTACAACTTCGAGTCATAAATTACTAACCTCCAAATAAAAAAATACCAATGCTATTTAGCCCTCCTGCCTAATATTAAATTGGTTTAGATAAAATTCTCTCTGATGTACAGCCTAGATCCACAAAGAAAGATTTCATGGAAGTATTTCAGACTCCAAATATGATATTTTGCTCTTGCTGCACTGATGGGGTTCCTCCATTCTCAAAAGAAGCTCTGTGTAAAAGAAGGTCTCAGCCACTGGTGGCTTTGCCTACAAGGTCCGGGGGAGGAAGCCAGATTTGTTCCTTACACAAAATCCTTCCGAAAAAAAGTATTTAGAATACAAAGGACTCTCTTATTCTCAAAACAGATTTGTGTGTGCCTTCTATATTACAGATAAAATATTCCAAAGGGAATTTTACCTCCTATCCCACTACAGAGTTGCTTAAATATTTACAGAGCTTTTAGATGGACATCTAACTTCTGGCACCTTCATCCTGGAAAGCAGGTAAAGTAAACTTTGCAGTTAGCAACCTTTCCACTTCTAAGAACTGTACTGCTATCCATCTGAAACCATCAAGGAGAATCTCTTCAACCTCTCAAGTCAGCAGGCAAAACCATGCACATAGCTAGTCGCTGGGAAAGTTCTTCAGGGACATCTCATAGAACTCAGAGCAATCTCGATCCTTCTGATCCCTAAAAAATGGAAGCATTCACCCAAGATGGGCTATTAGGATCTCAGCAGTTTTCACAAAGAAAAGGTACAGAAATACTGGGATGAACATAGTGCTAATTTAATTGGTTTTAAAGAAAATACCTTTTCCAGGAGGAATACTTTTCCCTCAAACCTATGATATTTACACTTCTTAAACACATCTGTATATGGAGCTCCATTTTTCCTCCCTATCCAGCCACTTTCTCCTTTGTGCTTTTCTGCCTGAGGGCATGCTGCCCCAAGCTACTGATTTCTTCAAACAGGTTTTCAGAAGTGACACAAGCCATAACTGTATGAATCTGATAAAATCGTGTAATTGTTTGATGCTCTAGAGCAAATTAAACTGATTTTTACAGACACTTAAGGTTGTTTCTGGCTTTTCTCCATTTCCCCTTACAGTGCCACTGCATAACTGACTTCATCTTCTTTCACGAAGCTTAACCATGCATTTCTATAACCTACAAGTTTGCATTTTAGTAAACCATCAGCTATGTCTTTGAGGACGAATACAATAAAATATAGAAAAATATTGTGGAAATGCTAACTTCAAGACATAGAACAATAAAGAGATGCACTTGGTTTTTTTCATGATTAAAAGGTGCGTAACATGGGAGAAAAGGGAACCCAAGGAGGTGGTACCACGACAAAATAATGTAACAAACCCCCTTTTGTGTATTCGACTGCTTGACTTTTTAAAGGCAAACTCATACCAGCTCACAATAGACTCAATTACTTTTTATAACAGCTTTTAATGTCTCAGAGAGTGAACTGGTAAACTTGGCCTTTAATTTGCAATCAACACATTGATTTTGCATATTGATAATGTCCATCATAGAAAATAAAATCCTGAAGTCCCGTCTCTCTCAAGGGTTCCTGCATCAATTCTTAAGGATTATTACTCTAACCTAGGCAGGACAGGAGCCCTGGTACCAACAAAGTCTTCCAAATATTAGTTTATGGAAATATTTCCCAGATAAAGAAACCTGAGTTAATTTCTGATACTGATGGCCATAAGCTGTATCCACATGGTGCTTCACCCAAGACAAGACAGAGAGCATGGAAAGGGAAAAGAAAGAAATTTAGTTGAAGAAAAGGTGTGGGGTAAAAAGCTTTGGAAAACAATTGCACACTACTGCATAAGTTTTTAAGTGCAGTAACCCATGGTCCCAGACAGCCTAATATGAAAACTCTGTTGCAGGTTTGTTTTGTTTCTAGTAAAAGCAACTAGTTTCGTATTGGATGTCTCATTTGAAAAATGACAACTTAAAATAGCATGTGGTTGGTTTTAACATCAAATCGTAATTTGTGTTTGCTCCAATGAGTAAAAAAATGCTTTTTTGTTTTCCCAGTTCACAATGCCTACAGCAATTCTCCACCTTGTAACAAATTACGATGTCAAGCAACACCAAATTTCACAAACAGGCTGTCCAACAAGCCTGTGCTGCCGACACATGCTATAGAGCTGGCACCCGAATGGCCAGACAAGCTGTCTTAATTGACATCTGCTCCTATTTCAGCACATGAATTATCCTCTTGGGTTATCCCATCTTCAGCTGCTTCAGAACATATGCCGGCTCATCATTTATCTATTCTACCTCCTCGTGAGGTGGAGGAAGTGAACTTGTATCCCAAACACCTGCTCTAAGCAGCAGTCAAATTCCTGACACAGTCCATTTGCATTTGCTTTGGCATCACCTACAACAGTGGTTGTATCTGCACATCACAGTTAGTGGCCATGAATGTCAAAATAGTTTATACACATAGATATTAAGATGTATTTTACAACTTCACCAAAAAACTTCAAAATACAGTAACTCTTAGCATGACTATCTTGGAAAACGTAACCAACCTGTGCCTACTTACAGAAGGGTATCTTCCTGCACTGCTTGTTGACTAAACAATGATGTGTTTCAGACTGGGTTTCACAAAAGCTGAGGGGTCTCATGCCACTAAATCCATGAAAAATTACATATTGGAATAGGTAACTTACAGATCCTTCTCCCCAGTGTGTTTAGTTGCACCTATGGACTACCTTCTGAGATTGGTTAGGGCTTAATCTGCTTTCTTAAAAAAGGGTTATCTCTTTATAAAATGTTGTGGTTAGAGCCATCCAGGATGTAGAAGAGCTGGGTTCAGCTTCATCTTTGGCCTAATGCATTTTATATCAGCTCTCCCATCATTTTAAAAATCAGCAGGGAGAAGAAAAAATAGTATCACGTTAGTAGCAGGTACAAGTGGCTGTGCATGAAGTTCCTCCTCTCCTTCTGGCCAAAGAGGAAACAAGCGTGAAAATCTACTTTACCAGCTGTAGCACCTACCTT
>NW_010528730.1:0-5134 GCF_000687285.1 Phaethon lepturus | reverse complement strand
CGGAAGAGTTTTAGCCAGCAGCTACGCTCTATAAAATATATAAGCACTTTGGTAAGACTAGTGGATTGGTCTTCTAGTCCTACAAACAGGATTTCATCCCCAGGCTACAGATTTGAGTTGCTTCCATCACATGTAGTTTCTCTCATTTGTCTGACAAATCTTGAATTATTTTTGCACAGGCAAAGCTACAAGAGGAGAACCTATGCCCATAAAACCTCACCATCAAAAGTTCTTCTGGAAGGTAGAAAACCTAGCCTAGTGTCTTTCAAACAGTTGAAAAAGCTGAATCCTTCTTGTCTGGGGGAGACAAACCAGTAAATTATGGAAAATGGTAATACAGTACCTCTTTCTTTTACAAGGAAAGCAGCAGCTCCCATTGCATTTTGTGGAAACCTTAATCCTCAGGATATACATGTAGGCTCTACATGTATGTTCACCAAAGTGACTCAG
This sequence comes from Phaethon lepturus, assembly GCF_000687285.1. Classification (NCBI taxonomy): domain Eukaryota; kingdom Metazoa; phylum Chordata; class Aves; order Phaethontiformes; family Phaethontidae; genus Phaethon; species Phaethon lepturus. The sequence goes on along the minus strand of NW_010528730.1, from coordinate 4,684 downwards.
AGCAATCAGTCCACCTATGTGCTGCCTCCCAGTCAAGGTTAGCCTCAAGATAAGCATCAAGCTCTTGGTCTTGGAATTAACTGACCACAGGAAAAAGCAAACAAAGAATCTTAAATTGAGAAAAGAGTCCAGAAAATAACAACCTCCCCCCTACTTTATCAATGCCTGGCTAGCCTAATAGCACGTCTCAGAGAATGGTCAGCAGCTGATGCCTAAAGAAAGGGGGTAAGAATGAGGCAATAATAACCTGGTATTTCACACAGGATGCTCTCCCAGTTTTCAGTACCATAAGCTGCAAGTTGTACAACACTGGACATTAAACAGCACATTCATGTCAAGCAACCAAATTCTGCCTATGCCCTAAATGTTCTGAATGTGATCCAAACATTAAAAATTCAGTGCAGTTCTGGACAAATTCTCAGATCATAGCCAACAAAACCCTGACAAGGGCAGCTCTTCAGTTATGACATTTTCACTTAGACATGCACACTACAAAACACTGCAAGGTCCACTGATCCGTCTGAAACCTCTATCTTCTATTAAACATCTGATGCCTGATGGAGGTCCAATAGAAGTAACACACTGTTCTGAATTCTTTCTGTGATAATGTTTGAGGTCTTTGGTAAAGAACTGGTCTAATCTAAGTACTAGACCATTATAGCATACAAATACTTCAGCCTGATCTAGGTCTTCCAACACACAAATGCAAACCAGGTCATGTTGCATCTTAATACAAACAGCGAGAAAAAGAATTTCTTCTCCGAAGAGTGAACAACTGCTACCATGGTAGCTTTTAAATGCTAGCAAGATTTAAAGCTCTAATGCTGTGCTTGTGCACTACATAGAGCCCTCCTTATAGTATACTACTAAAAGAAGAAAAACTTTACGCATACTTGCTTCTTCCTCACCAGATCCTTGTTCTTTTTCTGTTCTATGTAGAAATGAGAACACACTTCTCCTATACTGAAAGTGTTTTTCATATAGAAGAATGTAGGGAAGACAAATACTCATGTGGAGCCCACACACATCTTCCCTGGTGCCATGACCTTGCTGGACACAAATTTGTATATAGTGAACTTCACCCCTACTGGCTGTAGGAAAGAAAAATGAATGTGACTAGTGGAAACTACACAGCCTTTGCTGGAGACAAGTAGTGAAAAGTAACATAAAGAAGCAAACAGTTACAGCAGATAAGAGGGATAGTGACAGGATGATATAAAAAATGATTTTGTGACCCAGCTGTCCTAGTTTCAGCTGGGAGAGAGTTAATTTTCTTCACAGAAGCTGGTGTGAGGCTGTGTTTTGGATTTGGGATGAGAAAGTGTTGATAACGTGCTGATGTTTTGGGTTGTTGCTGAGCAGTCAAGGACAGTCCAGCTTCTCGTGCTGGGCTGCCAGCGAGGGGGCTGGGTGTGCCCGGGGAGCTGGGAGGGGACACAGCTGGGACAGCTGACCCAGGCTGGCCAAAGGCGTATTCCATACCATAGGACGTCATGCTCGATATATAAAGCTGGGACGAAGAAGGAAGGGGTGGAGGGACGTTTGGAGTTATGTCATCTGTCTACCCAAGAAACCATTATGTGTGATGGAGCCCTGCTTCCCTGGAGATGGCTGAACACCTGCCTGCCCACGGGGAGTGGTGAATGAATTCCTTGTTTTGCTCTGCTTGCGTGCACGGCTTTTGCCTTACCTATTAAACTGTCTTTATCTCAGCCCACGAGTTTTCTCACTTTCACTCTTCCAATTCTCTGCCCAATCCCACCATGGGGGAGTAAGTGAGTAGCTGCGTGGGGCTTAGTTGACGGCTGGGGTTAAAGCAGGACACCAGGTAAAGCTCAGGAGGTCCCAAACACAAACCCCCTAAGGCATAAAGCAAATTTTGGGGAAAGGTCTTTGAAAGCCCGAGAGGAAAAGCCACCAATAGGCTTACGTGCAGCATAAAGCAATGGAGGCTCAAGAGAGGGATCACTAGTGCCTTACTCTTGCTGCTGGACCCAGCAATATGGGGCAGGGGAAGCACTACCCCACCCTGAGCAACATGAGCCAACACGGGTGCCCATCCCCACTCGCCTGTCAGGGTGTGGACAGCACGTTAACAAGTCACCGATCCGTCCTGCGCTTCACTGGTTGTTACAACAGCTGAAGCAGGGTTATGCTATTAATAAAATGGTAACCAACATTAGTAAAGCAATAATCTTATCTAATATAGTAGTTGAATGAAGCAAGGATTTCCCTGCTTCCTTGGCACATCACCACCCATGTTAAAATGACGACACAGGTCAACTGTCAGAGCACACCTTGACAAGAGCTAGTGCTCAGTGTGTGGGCAAAGAGCATTAAAGGTACCGAGAGCCACAAATCAACTCCTGCATGCCAGCGCCAGGGCTGCCCTGGCAATCTAACACTCAAGTTGTGTCATTTTTTCTAAAAATATCAATGTTTCCTCAAGAACTCTGGAGCAGATTCTGAAGATTAAGACGGTAAAGGATAAAGACTGAGGTCTAATAATATCTGGCAGATTTCTAAATGTAAATATAGAACCTCTCTTGAAACACAAAGTGCCAGAATACTTTTAAAAAAAACCTCTCTGTGTAGATAACTGTAACCTTAACATTTTTTTCCTTAAAATACCAACATTCTTATGTACCTACTTTTCAGTTATTTTATTTTAAAAATCCATATAGGCAATGAAAGAATTTCCAAGAAAACTGGTAATAGAGATTGTCTCCATGTATTATGGAACTTCAGCTGTTCATATTTTCTAAGGCATAGGGTGCTTCTTTGGTGCTACATTACATACAAAAACATAACAAAACGCTATTGATAAATATGAAACTGGTAATATTACTGTAATACTATCATTATATTTATGAGAAAGTACCAAGAAAACCCCAAACCCCATTGCACAGGATAAAAAGCATACTCTTTCCAATATTCACAAGCATTCATGGAGTTCTGTCAAATTTGACATTGTTCCCTGCCCAACAGTTCTTGCAATCTACTGTTGAGAAGAAATGTTAACCTTAGCAATCCTCTTCTAAGCAGAAATCAGAAATTAACGAAGAAAATAAAGAGTAAAAGGCACTTTCTGGAATTAAAGAGTACTCAAGGACAAATAAGAGAAAGCTTGGTAGAAGGGAAGATATTTTTGGTGGCTAAGAGTAGGTGGTGATGGGAAAAAGGATGGAACATGAATTATGAGAGAATAAGAGAACAGCAGATAATCGAAATAATGTAAACCTTCTACATTATATCATGAACCAATTTTCCTCAAACTAACAATAAAGAGAGGGCATTAATCCCAGGCCCAGGAAAGCAATTAGGCATGATTCCCAGATCTTCACTAGAAGTTTGACACCTAAGTATCCAGATTTAACTACCAGGATTCCATATTATTCAAAATCAAATTAAATGCAATCTATGGGTTTGCTGTGAGCTAGATAGTTATTGATATATAAATGAAATCTATATAAATATAAATACATCGATATATTTAAATGCATTTTTTAAAAAAATCCATGACTATTATTAACCACTCCTGAAACTCTTTGAAACATTTAGAGGAATTAAAATAACAAGAGTTATATCATAGAATAGTTTGGGTTGGAAGAGAACTTTAAAGGTCACCTAGTCCAACCCCCCCTGCAATGAGCAGGGACATCTTCAACTAGATCAGGTTGCTCAGAGCCCCGTCCAACCTGACCTTGAATGTTGCCAGGGATGGAGCATCTACCACCTCTCTGGCCAACCTGTGACAGTGGTTCACCACCCTCATTGTCAAAAATTTCTTCCTTAGATCTAGTCTAAATCTACCCTCTTCTAGTTTAAAACCATTTCCCCTTGGTATCACAACAGGCCCTGCTGAAAAGATTGTCCCCAACAAATATAACTCATATTGCTAACATTATGTAATACAAAAGTCACATATCTGTTTTCCTTAAGTGAACGCAACTATAATTGTTAAAACATCCCTATATTACTTCACATTACTTAGCCTCATGCCAAGTTATGCTTATCTGTTAAACTAAAATAATGACGAATGTTTATGAAAAGTTAGTTTGCGTATAGTATGTACAAGGACCTGGGCCAAGTTTCCTCACACTGTAACAATATAATTACACAGAAGTCCTTGTGGTTGTCCCAATGTAACGCAGACCTGCAAGCCTTATAATGCCTGGGTGTAACCACACCAAATTAAAGGTGGCATGCGCTTTAACTTATTTTGTGACAGGCACACTCTTAACATCACATCGGAGTTGGAGAGAAACCGGATTCTGAAACAGCAGCTCTCACAGCAGCAGAGAAACCTCCCTGGGATTTCGGGCAGAATACAGTACCACTATCCCGTAAAAAGCACCACAAAAGCTTTTTCCTCCAAAAATAAGAGCAGACAAAGAACAACGGAAGGTTTTCTCCATGACCTCTAGGCCAACAGCTTTCACCCAGATCCCTCCAACATCTAGCCCCAAATAATGTGATTTTCAGTAGCATGCTGAAAAAAAAAGTTGCTTTTTCCGACCCTTCACTTGGGGAAGCTTTATTTCACCAAAAAAACACAAACCAGGACGCGCTGCCTCCGCGCCCTTGTGCTCAAGGGCACTGCACAATGCCACCCGCACCGCGGCGGCACCGCCGAGGAGGACGAGGGCCAGGCCCGTCCCGACCCGGCGTACGGCACGGCCCG
>NW_010528729.1:2463-2666 GCF_000687285.1 Phaethon lepturus | reverse complement strand
TGAGGTTGGGTTAGAGACCTCCTGATGTCCCCTCCAACCTGAACTGTCCTGCAGTCCTATCACCCTAGGACCTCGCTACAGGACCGCTGATGCCCAGCCCGGGGCACAGCCTGGCAGGGCGGCAGCGAGCGGCCGCAAATCCCCGGTGGTGCCCGCCGCTGCTTACCGGTGACGTAGAGGTGCGCGTAGCACGTGGCCTTCCC
>NW_010528729.1:1766-2359 GCF_000687285.1 Phaethon lepturus | reverse complement strand
GATGACGCTTTTATAGACGCCAGCATGCGCGTGGCTGACGGCTGTGAACACCAGGCGATGGACATCCTTATCTGGGGGGGACAGGGGGACGTGGGTAAGACCCCGCCAGCCAAGTGGCGGAGAGCTCTCCTCCCTGCCTCACGGGGCGTGAAGGTCTGGGGGGTCATGCCTCCTCCTGGGATGTCCCCGCTTTGCCCCGGGTGGAGGGACCCCAAGGGGTGGGGAGGGCAGTGGGGATCCCTACACTGCATCATCTTGCGGTCATCGGTGCTGTCGATGCGGGAGCCGTTGTGGAACCAGGTGATGGAGGGGTAGGGCAGCCCAGCCACCTGGCACTCCAGCACGGCCTCCTTTGACTCCACCACGTCCAAGTTGTGCAGCGGCTTCAGGAAATCAGGCATGGTGAAGCGCTCCGCCTCCGTCTCCGCCTGCTCCGGCTCCTCCGGGATGGACGGCATCTTCTCCAGCTTGGAGCTGCAAGAGCCCACACATGCTCACGGTGGGAGCACAGTGCCCCCAGCCCCAACCCCAGGCTTTGCACAAGTCTATTGTCCCCCAAATCCCAGGGGGGAGCAAGCAGGGGGGATACAGAC
>NW_010528729.1:1147-1473 GCF_000687285.1 Phaethon lepturus | reverse complement strand
CACACACTAGCATCAGCCCCCCTCCCAGCCCAGGCTGGGCACAAGCCCTTGGGTGCAGCCCCCAAGGGGTTGGGGATTGGTCCCTGGGCAAGCTCTCTGGGCTTGGGAGTTACCAAAATGGGTCCAGGTGACCACGGGTGGGGGAGTCCCACTGATCATGCAGTCGAAACGCGCCGTCCGCCCTTCCACCACGTCCACGTCCTCCAGCTTGCGGGTGAAGAGCGGCTGCACGGAGGGCTGCACCGTCAGCCGGGCACTGCAGGTCAGCTCATCTGCAGGGACAGCGGGTAGGGGCGAGCCCCGCGCGGCACCTGTGACCCCGCCGG
>NW_010528729.1:786-991 GCF_000687285.1 Phaethon lepturus | reverse complement strand
CCTCGGAGCAGTACAGATGCCAGCAGCAGGGTGGGGCGGGAGGATGCCCTCTCCTCCCCATAGGGCAGGGGGTCACAGCTGGCCTAGCCCCTTGGGGACAGGGCGGTGATGCTGAAGTAGGCAGCGCCAGCACAACGGCACCCAGGGGCAGCACGGGGACGGGTGCAGGACATGCTCCAGATGAGGGGGGTTTGCAGCGGGGACC
>NW_010528729.1:0-250 GCF_000687285.1 Phaethon lepturus | reverse complement strand
TACTGGAGCCGCGTTCCCAGAGGCTCTGGAGCCAGGGGACAGGGACAGCTGGGCTCCAGGGCTGCATCCACCTGGTGCAGCCACCTTAAACGTGCATCTCCCTGCGTCTCATGGAGCTGCATGAACGCCGGCAGAGGAGCTGAGTGGGGTGGGACAGGGCTGCAGGGCTCAGGGTGCCGGACCCCAAGGGTCTGATGCACACCAGGTTTCCAGCCAGGGAAAGCTCCCCAGCTCCTGGGGCTGCAACCCC
>NW_010528728.1:4006-5180 GCF_000687285.1 Phaethon lepturus | reverse complement strand
CTCCGCACTGCCGGGATGGGATGGAGCTTGGCAGCCGAGCCGCCCTGTCTGTGGGGCGAACCTTTGGATGTGCAGCGAGTAACCTTTTTTGGGGAGGGGGTGGTTTTTCTTGGGTTTTTTTTTAATATCATTACTCCTTCCCTGGGCTCTTTCCAAAAGTACAACCTGGAAAAAAAATGGACCTGGAGCGGAGAGAGGGGCCTTTTGGATTTCAGCCTGTTACAAACGGTTGCCCTGCGGAGGCAGGCCTGCAGCACTGACCGCATTCCCTTCCTTCCCCCGGGGATTTTGGGGCTCTCCATCCACCCGTGCCAGCCCAGCTTGTCCTGGTGGCCCCATGGGGACACTTGCCCTATGAAGCCAGAGCCACAGGGCGATGGGGCAGCGGAGGGAGGTGGCAGGAGCATCCCTGTCATAGCAGGGCCTGGAAGCGAAGGCAGCTTTGCGGGCCATTTGCTGCCTACGTCCTGGTCAATGGCATTCATGGCTGGAACAGGTCTGGCATCTCCCGATCGGATGAGTTAGTTCCGATCGGATGAGTTATTTCTGTGGCAGTGGAGGGTGGCTGCATGGCCGTTCTTGCTGGGGACAACAACTTATAAATCTCTCCTGTAGAGCTCCTGCCCACTTGGCATGGCTGATACCCGTCCCGAGCGAGCAGCAGTCGTTTTAAGGCCGGCGGGGTGTCTGGCAGCAGGCTGGGCTGGGAGGCTGTCCCTGGGGTCTGTCCATTCCCCATGCCCGCAGCCTGGCAGGGCGAAAGCAGCTTTTCCCCTGGGTGAGCCGAAGCAGTGAGCATCAGGGCGCATCCACCACGCGGGCAGGGATGGCAGCTCTTCCCCGGCCGAGCTGACCCCAGCATGGCACACCGGGCTCTGACATCCGAAATCCCCGCAGTATTAATAGAACAGTAATTGCAGTGCAGGGCTGGGCTCGGGCAGCTGGCTTGCATCCTCTCCCGGCGTCAGTACTGGCTTTCTGCAGGACCAGGGCCTGGGCCTGGCAGCGGGGCCTGGCAGGGCTCGGGCAGCGGGCTGCACGTGTCCTTGGCGTGCGGTTGCAGGGCAGGAGCCTGCCGTCCTGCAAAAGCCACGGGCTGCGAGTACCGTGCTGTGGAGGGAGGGTGCAGCATGTGTGCTGGTGGATGCTGGAGCCCAGCTTGGCGTGGCCCTGC
>NW_010528728.1:3651-3945 GCF_000687285.1 Phaethon lepturus | reverse complement strand
GTGGATGCTGGAGCCCGGCTTGGCGTGGCCCTGCCTGCAAAACGGCAGAAATCTGCCTTCCCCGGCTCAGCCCGGTGCGTGACTGGGAGGAAGCGAATACCCGTCCCTCCCCGCATCCCGGGCGCTGCCACTTGATCTGCTTCTCGCAGAGCTGGCACCTGTCCTCTCTCACATGCTTCAGTCTGTCTCGCGGCCGTCAGGAAACAGCTCCTGGCGAGGAGCACACAGCCGGAAAACCCTCTTCAGCCAGTTAGCGACCGGCGGGGGGGGGAGAGGGGAAGGGTGGGGGGAGGG
>NW_010528728.1:3132-3607 GCF_000687285.1 Phaethon lepturus | reverse complement strand
GGATGAAGGGAGTGCTCCCCTCCTGCTCCGTCCCACGTGCCAGGCAACTCCCGGTCATCCGGGAGCTGGATCTGGCCCATCCGGAAGGTGCAGGGCATTGGGGTCAGATGGGGGGACTGTGAGGGATAGGCAGCCAGCCGATGGCTTGGAGCCATGGGGCCGTCTCCCCGCGTGAGGTTATTATACCCTGGTGCAGGTGTGGGATTGGGAAATGGAGGATGCATCCTGGGAGCATCCTTGGAATTGGCATCTTGGGCTTTGCTGTGAGCTTACCGTGGTGCTAGCTGGGCCAGGACCAGCAACAACACTGGGACCAGTGGTGCTGCCCATCCTCGGCCAGGATCTCTGGGGCAGGGACTGCCTGCCCTTGTGCATGCGTGTGTGGTGTGTACAAAGGGGCCTTAATCTCAGTTGGGGCCTCTGGGCCCTGCCATAATGCAGAAATAATGAGTCTCTTATTAAGTGCCCACAGTAC
>NW_010528728.1:2723-3098 GCF_000687285.1 Phaethon lepturus | reverse complement strand
TCCCCACAGTACTTCTTCACTCCGGTGGCTCGCCTCCAGCAGCAGGCAGAACCTGCCCCGCTTGAAGTGGATGTGTCATCATTTGCCTCAGCAAATCCGATCCCCTTTGATGATGGGCCAAACGCCCTTGGCACAAAGGGCCACAGCTGTGATACAGGCCCCATTTTTATCCGCCCCCCCCCCTCCCCCCCCCCCCCTCCCTTTTTTATCTTTGTAGCCATAATATACAGCTTTTTAATGTTTCTGTGGGTTACGAGCTGAACTATGCACAATGAGATACAGAACAGATTATCTACATTTCAGATTCCAACTCTTTTGTAAATTCTTCCTGTTACGGTCTGGGTTTCGCCACTTTACATTACGCACCAACAGCAG
>NW_010528728.1:2387-2650 GCF_000687285.1 Phaethon lepturus | reverse complement strand
CGCCTGGCCTGCCCGGCCCGACAGCCGGGGAAGGCGAGGGTGGGACCCTGCACAGCCCCCCAGCCTTGTGCTGGATGCTTGTGCAGGAGGGGTCCCCGGGAGACACCCGATTCCCAGGGGAGGACCAGGACACATGGGCTGTGCAGCATGCCGGCAGTGCTGCCAGCCCTGTCCCTGCAGAGGGAGCTGGCAGACAGCGCCTGCCGGCACCTTCGCCAGGCTTCCAAACCCCCTGCCTGGCACCTCCGCTGTGGGTACTCCCC
>NW_010528728.1:0-2281 GCF_000687285.1 Phaethon lepturus | reverse complement strand
CTGCCTGCCGCTTGCCTCCCTCCCTGGCTGCGGTCTTCCTTGCTGCTCTCCTGGCTCTCGGCTGCATCAGCAAGAGCTTCCCCTTTCCTGCAGTGCAGCTCGGGCACGAGGGACTGCCGAGTGCCGAGATCTCCCAGCACACCACCTCCCACGCACACGATGGCTCCGAAGCTGCCGTCTGTGGCGTGCCCCATCCATGGAGCACGTGCTCAGCCTTGGGCTGAGCGGGACTGGAGGGCTTTCCCCTTGCAGGCAGCGTGTGGAGTCCCCTGGCCTCGGCGCGGGGCTGTCCCCTGCCCGAGACGAGGACGACTACAGGGTTTAGCTGGGGTCAGAGAGGGAAGGACGCTCCCGGAGGAGGAGGGATCCGGCTGGGCGGCACGCTCCAGGAAAATGCGTCGCGGGGTCTCCCAGACCTGACGTGCACGCAGGGCGCTCTGTGTGGCTCGGCTTTTGTGTACGCGAAACGCTCGTCAGCGGGAAAAGTGCAACCTCAGGTTCTCTCCCACAGGCAGCCCTTTGTTCCCAGATAAAGGACCTTACACCAAAGGCCCTTTGTGCCGCTGCTCAGAACGGTGCCAGGATTAATTGTGCCGATAGGTGCTTGAATGGGGAGCGCGCAAGGCCGCTTGCTCCTGCCGTAATGATCTTCAAAACCGAGGAGGAAATTAAAATACGCAGGGAGATGCCCCTGTTGGTGGCTTTTTGACTAGCAGGAAGTCACCAACATTGAAAGCACATCCCTAAACAAGCTGCCTTTCCTTCCAGAGGAGCATGGCACAGCGGCAAGGGGGAGAGGCATCCAGCAGCACCGTGAGCAGCCACCACGGTGGAAGCCAAGCCGTGTCCTGGGGCAAATGGCTTAGCCATTGGTGCTGTCTGCAGGAGCCCGGCATGGGGTGAGTGGCCTGGACGTACAGCTGGGCCGGGCCACCGGTCCAATGCCGGGCTCCTGCAGACATGGTGCCGTGGTCTGCATGGCTCCCAGAGAGCACGGGCACGTTGCAAAACAGGTTACTCTGTTTGCGGCGAGGCTGCGTGGGTGTCTTTACTAACTTTCCTCCCTTGCCTTCTTCCAGGATGCTCTGGACTTGTGCGAGCTGCCTTCTCCTCGTCGGGGCGAGGAGCTGGCGTCCTACCTTGCCAGCACATCCTGATAAAAGCCGGCGATCCCCATGTTCAAAGGCGAGAGCGTTAAATCGGAGCCGGTTGGTGGAGACAATTGAGTCTTCCCCAGCGGCTTCATCTTGAAAGAATTTTGATATTCCCCTCCCACCCCCCTTTTTCTGGCTCAGCCGTCACTGCCGCGCGCGTCTGCCGCTCAGCAGCGCAAGACGGGCTCTCTGGGCCTCTTAGGGGGGGAGTTCAAACGTTTTTGCTGGCCTCAGACCGTGCACGCCACATTCCTGAGCCCCTGCACGGGGAGGAAGAGGTCCCCGGTTCCAGATGGGTCCTTGCCAGGGCTTCAAACACCCCATGAACTGCTAGGGACGCTGCAGAGGTGACAGGAGGGCTGCTGGCAGGGACCCCTGGTCTTTGCAGCTCAGGTTGCACCTGGGAGGAGATTTTTGCAGGGCAAGGAGGTAGCAGCCAGAGCAGCGCTCACAGCCCTGTCCAAGGAATGAGGCTTTTTCCCTGCCCTGGGATCCCGCTCTGCCATGGAAATCCTGCTTTTATGTAGGGTTGATCGTGGCCTGCTGCACGCACTGAGTGTAGCGAGGCTCCTGCTGCATCCCTTGCCTTTGCCCAGCTGAAGGTAAGGAGATGACAACTCCCCAGCGCTGCAGACAGTGATAAAGCAAGCCTTAGGGTGACTTCCCCAAGCTGGCGAAATTGGGAGCCAATTTCCCGTTGACTAATGGGACCAGGCTCTCGCTGTGGTGTGCGGGATTGAGGTGGCTTTGACTCACTGGTCGGCCAGCCCTGACGCCGTTCACGTCCCTCTGAAGCACCTGCAAACGTGAACTGAGCCGGGAAACTGCCGGTGCTGCCTCCGAGCCCACCTCTGGCACCATATGCCGGAGGGAGAGAGCAGCTGGCTGCTCCTGAACCACTGAAACCCAGTGCTTGCCCATCTCCCCAGCCCTGGACGCTAGCACACGCCCTTTCATGGGGGGCTGGCGCTCAGCGTGCTGCGGGGTTTGCTGGAGAAAGGACGCAGGTTTGGTGCCAGGCTGCCACGAGATCTGTGCGGCAGATCTTTAAGGGCAGAGAGCGGTTTCTGCAGCTCTGCTGCGGCCGGCTCTGCTCAGCATGCCGCCGCCGGCCCCGGGACCACGCA
>NW_010528727.1:56704-61104 GCF_000687285.1 Phaethon lepturus | reverse complement strand
ACAAGAAGGACGTTGGAGTGCTTGAGGGTGTCCAAAGAAGGACAACGAAGCTGGTGAGAGGTCTGGAGCACAAGTCTTATGAGGAACGGCTGAGAGAACTGGGGTTGTTTAGTCTGGAGAAAAGGAGACTGAGGGGAGAGCTTATCGCTCTCTACAACTACCTGAAAGGAGATTGTGACGACATGGGTGTTGGTCTCTTCTTGCAAGTAATTAGTGATAGGATGAGAGGAAATGGCCTCAAGTTGTGCCAGGGGAGGTTTAGATTGGATATTAGGAAAAATTTCTTCACCAAGAGAGTGGTCAGGCATTGGAACAGGCTGCCCAGGGAGGTGGTGGAGTCACCATCTCTGGAAGTATTGAAAAAACGTGTGGATGTGGTGCTTCGGGACATGGTTTAGGGGGCATGGTGATGTTGGGTTGATGGTTGGACTTAATGATCTTAAAGGTCCTTTCCAACCTTAGTGATTCTGTGATTCTGTATTAAATGTGAAAAATAGGAAAACAAATGACTACCACTCTTTGCTATGTAATCTGTGTTAGAATTCACCAATATGCAGGTGATTCATTTCTTGACCCACAGCCTGTTTGTGTTTGAAATAGAACCATTATTAGTGTTATTGCATTACCCATAAAGGGAAGAAATGAAACTATTAAATTTTATCATTTCTGCCATTATACAGATAGCTTTGATTATTAAATTTAACTGGCACTTGTGTCTAGTCAAGCAACTTCTCCTGTTACAGGAAATTGTCAGGTTGCTGCCATTTTAAATGAATCAAGCATTATACTCTACTCTTATAATCATTCTGAAACTTTTAAGGATATTCAGTTTTGGCTTGGATTTTAAAGAAACCTAAAAAGTTTAAGCATATAAATCCCATTAAATTTTAATGAAACTTAGACATCTAACTCCCAGAAGAATCTTTGAAATCCTGGCCCATTTCTTTTCTTCCTTTTTTTTTTTTTTGTTTTGTTTAACATCAACAAAGCCACCAAAGTAAACTTGCTGCTATAGGATACTGTTTTATGAGTAGAAAATAAACCCTGAAATTTACTGCTAAATATTTTTAGGGTTTTAACTGTCTTGTCACTCATCCAATTCAACCTGAAAAGGCTTAACTCTCAGCGTGCAAGTAATCCCATTGAACTGGAACTGGAATGCATTTTCTCATTTCTTTAAAATTGCATAAATCTTGGCAAGATGAGTGTTCACAGCATTTACACTATGTCTTGGAAATATTTACCAGTTCTGATTGAAATATGTATTTGAAAGTACAAGAAATAATTTTGCCATAGGACTTTATAAAAACTTTTGTATTAAAATACAAGAGTGGCATTATTTAATGTGAAATGATAAATAAAATAATAAAGAAGTCTGTGGCTGCTTAACTCTCAATGTCCTTGTTCCTTCAAGCATTGCATCAGCAGAGCAGGCAGTAGGTACTCCCTTAATAGATTTAGTAGCTGGGGGATTCTATCTTAGGCACTTTATGTTGTGCCAGTTTGAAGTCCCTAACACGAAAGCTTGATCTTAGTGACTGAAATAATTCGTTAAGACACTGGAGTTTATTGTAAAAAGTACTGAAATCTCATCAAATCTGGTTCCATGATACATTTTGAGGTACTGTCCTCGTTTTCTAAATCAGGTACCTGATGACTGACATACTGCTTACATAGTTAGTATGGTAGTAAAAAACTTCCTGGTCTGTTCTTAGTCTGCTTGCAGCAAGAACTTTGTAATCTTGCCTTTCTGAAAAGGAAACTTGACATGTAAAACCACCTGTGGTAGGGCTATGTTGGCCAGCTCAGATCATGAACTTGGCTGACTGCCTAGTCATGTGAGTTGGAGTATGGGAGGGGGCAGCTATGCATTCAAGGAGAGGATTGAGACAGCATCGCTTTAGATCATTTAACTTGCAGTGAGATTGTGGAATCATAAAATGGCATTATATAATGTTAAAATAGTACCATTATAACATGGTATTAAAAGCTGGTATTTTTAATTTTCATCAAGACAGGTTCCTAACTTGGACTGCACATAAATGGCTTTTGAGTCTCCATTGTTTTGTTCTTTGTGTAGGCTTTCAGATCTGTTCAAATCAAGCTGCCATTGAAGTACCTTGAAATAGTTACTGTCATTTCAGTAATGCTTTGTGGCTACCGTAATTTACCCAGATGTAAAATGGTAAAATGTAAAGCAGTGAGTAACAAATCTTAACAGCAAAAAAATTTTCTAGTTGTAGTCCTGTTTATACTTTTTTTTTTTTCCATTCTGACAGCTAATCATCAGCATTGATCGTGAAATATTTTCGTTGTGGAAAGATCCCGTGCACCAGTGTGCTGCCCCTATCATTAAAAAACAGCCAAATTATTTTGTCCTAATATATAGGGGATGAATTTAAAGAATGTTTTTATACTTTTTTTGCAGTTCATACCATACAATTGTTAATAGTTCATCTTTCCATAACACTCTGGGAAAACATAGATCATAGAATCATAGAATCTTTGGGTTGGAAGGGACCTTTGAAGGTCATCTATGCATACTAGCATTTAAGAATATTTGACATTACTGATTCTGCCCTATAGTCATCATTTAAAAATAGGCAGTAGAGTTGAATAATTTGTAGGTTAATCATTTCGTTTCTATGACTAGCATCTGAAAGGCAATAAATATTTTTAAATTCAAAATTTAGTGGTGAGTGTATTGCTCCTTGCATCTACTACTTAGACTACTAAGCTTGTATTTTACCCCTTTCACTCAGATCTGTGTATTAATGCTAATGCTGCACAAATGTTCACTGTCTTATCTCTCATTCAGTGAAATTTAGAGAGCCAGCACAAAGGCATTTGTTTCTTGCTTAAGCTCTATACCTTATTGTGTTTCTTCTTCTCTCTATATAAAGTCACATGATCTTGTGCAGTTTGATGTGGTTAAAATGAAAATGGGTATTTGAAGGTACACCAATGAATATACATAACTGGAAACAATTATTTTCAAAGTATCATTCATACAAAATTCTCTGAGCTAGACTTGTTACTTATCTTGACATATGAGTATCTATACGGGTATTAAAAAAAAACTACTATTTTTTAAAATTGTGACTGTCCTTGTATTCCAGCTCCTGTATATTAAATGTCATAATGCCTCATACCTCACTACATCTTGAGGTCCACCAGCTAATACAAAGGTATTAGAGCCAACAGCGTGCCCAGGTGGCCAAAAAAGGCAAACAGCATCCTGGTTTGTATCGGAAATAGTGTGGCCAGCAGGAGTAGGGAAGTGATTGTGCCCCTGTACTTGGCACTGGTGAGGCTGCACCTCAAGGACTGTGTTCAGTTTGGGGCCTCTCACTACAGAAGGACATTGAGGTGCTGGAGCATGTCCAAAGAAGAGCAACGAAGCTGGTGAGGGGTCTGGAGCAGAAGTCTTATTAGGAGCACCTGAGGGAACTGGGATTGTTTAGCCTGGAGAAAAGGAGGCTGAGAGGGAGTTTATCACTCTCTGCAACTACCTGAAACGAGGTTGTAGCGAGATGGGTGTCGGTCTCTTCTCCCGAGTAACAAGCGATTAGGACAAGAGGAAACAGCCTTAAGTTGTGCCAGGGGAGGTTTAGACTGGATATTAGGAAAAATTTCTTCACCGAAAGTGTTGTCAACCATTGGAACAGGCTGGCCAGGGGAGGCATTGGAACAGGCTGCCCAGGGAAGTGGTTGAGTCACCATCCCTGGAGGTATTTAAAAGACTTGTAGCTGTGGTACTTAGGGACATGGTTTAGTGGTGGACTTGGCAGTGTTAGGTTTATGGTTGGACTTGATCTTAATGATCTTTTCTTACCTAAATTATTCTATGAAATTTTGCAGTAGGTATGCCAGCACATACTTGCCGATCTTTACACTTCACTGCTGTTAGTGCTATTTATTACTATTGTTACCTAGGTGGTGTTGTAAATTAGATATTTAATAATTAGAATAGTACTTGCCTCTGTGACTTTCTCCTCAGTAGTACAGGGTTCAAGGTCTGTCCCTACAATGAAGCCTCGGTACTGTTTAATTAAAGGCCTTGCTCTGAGCTACCTGGGACTTTCTTGTCTCGTGTATAAAGAGATATTTTGTCAAGCAACACTCATATGTTTTTCTCCATGTAGCTTCTAATGGCTTGAGAAGCCTGGCTATGGTTCTGCCTTGTGAAATGATCTTTTCAGGCAGTTTTTTTCAGATGCAGAAAGCAAGGATGCTTTGACATCTGAGCTGTACATGATGGCATTTGATATGATCTGATTATAGTCTTGGTGCATATTTTCATCAAAAGGCTGTAGGTGATGATGACTAAGTCAAGATTTACTGAATTATTGCAGTATTAAAGGGATATCTTTGCAACCATCTCAGTCCCAAGTTAGAGA
>NW_010528727.1:7544-56673 GCF_000687285.1 Phaethon lepturus | reverse complement strand
AATTCCTGGAAGGGTGACTCAGCCTTTAAAAGGGATATATTCTTTCTTTTTGCCTCCACTAGAGCACAACAGGGAGTCATCTGGAACCTCTATTTGGTTAACTCAAGGGATGGTAGATAGAAGAGGACTGGGATGAGGGGACAGGAGATGGCCTAAAACTTACAGGGGAAAAAAATTGTAACTGAGGTGTGTAGGTATCTTGCGCAAGTTTGCATGAGAAGTCTCTGCTGTTATTAGGTTCCACTGGTGAAAGAAGAGTTTTGTATAGAAATATGGGTGGAACAGCATAACACCAGCAGAAATAACACAGCTCTTTCTCATTCTCTGTGAAATCTAAACTCAGTGAAACCATAAATGCTGTGATGACTTCTTTATCTCATGACTTCAGACAATTCTGGATTCTTATGAAATATATGACAGAATCAGGATATGACAATGGAAGAGGCGAAGGAGAAATCTCCCAGATCCTGGGTATCTTACATCCTTTCAGCACTACAGTGATAAATAGGAGGTTGCTGGACCCTGCAAAAGACATGTGAGCTAAGAAGTGATATCGTGTTTCTTTCAAGGGATGTGAACGTATTCTCCTGGTACCATGGTTGTGTGTAGCAGACAAGGAAAGAAAAAGAGGTCTTGTTATACAACGTTGAAGAAAAGACCTGAAGAAGTCAAATTCAATTGCAATGTATTATTTACTTATCTTCCAGCCTCTAGATGTACTTGCTTGTTTTCTAGTCCCTTTTCTAAATAGGGCATTTTGCCACAATTCAGAGTTTAATGGACAGTTAGAACAGGTGTATCAAAAGAAACTAAATTCTGTTGTGACCAAGTCGCTTCCAGTCACCTGGCAGCCACAGCTGTGGTGATGACAGGATCTGACTTAATCTTTGAGAATGTCGTGCAAATGAAGGCTGTGATCCTTCCACTGAAGGGTAACTAGCTTAATTTATATATTTATTTTTTTCCTTTCTTTGTTGCTGTGCAGTCTGAATTGTTCTGTGGCGTGGATGCTGGTTTTAGGAGTCTGAAAAACCTCTTGAAACTAATTTCCCTTTGTCTTGACTATTACCTCCTATTTTTGTGAAGCTTGGATTTAGATCACTGTAAAGCAAGTAGATCTGGAAATTGTAAAGAAATGGTATATTCTATCAAATTCCTATCCCGTTTCATCATCGTTTTTTATGAATGCTTCCAAAATGAGAGCACTGAAAGAGATATCCATAGAATACAGGAGCAGGAGTACTTATCCCTTTATTTTTTTCACTAAAAATAAGTGAAATCTTATCTCCTATTCCAGATCTTTGATACTTCCCTGCACTGATCTATCATTTCAAGTCTCAGTTGATGATTTTAGCCTGTACAGTTCCCTAGGTAAATCTTCAAGTTTGGTTTGTGGTTTTCAACTCTCAGGATTTTTCTCTTCACACATGTGTTCAGCCAGCCTGCAGAATGTACCTTACTTCACTGGTAAGGGCATCTCATTATCAGCACAAAGTCTTGCTCTGTGATCTTTTGAAAGCAATGGTAATAACTAAATGTTTGGAGGTCATGAAAGTGCCCATGAGAAAAAGGATCCATACTTTCACTCAAACATAGAGTTAATGAGAGCAGTGTTACTTTTACATTTAGCACAAGCTTACCTGTCTTCAGAATGAAAGAAAGTACACTTCAGATTCTGGCAAGAACTGCTGGCCTCTGGCATCTAAGTGACATTGTTTCCAGGCCTCAGCTGTTCTCCAGAGATAGCCAGTAGATAATTCATGTGGTGCACGGATATGGTGTTGAAGGTCCTGCAACAGATTCTTTTCAGGTGTGCAATGGGATATTCTTCTCTCTTCTTATGCTTCCTCAGTCTAATGCATCTCCTCTGAGCTATGAGTACCTTGTATTGAGTTTTGAAGAAATACTTTTGCTTAAGTATTTTAAATAAACGTTGTGTCAACAGGCAGGAAGGAGGACAGCTGACTGGGTTTTATGTTGGTTTCTTTGCCGCCTCTATGTTTTCAGATTTTGTTAGCAGATAACTTCAACAGCCAGCACTTGCACAACAGTAACAGATTTTTTCCAAGGGACTAGTAATGTACATGACGGAACATCCATCAGCTACAGTAATAACCATAAACAAGAACAAGAACTCCTAAATTTTAGTCCCAAAAAGGCTACAGCTTGGATTCCTTGCCCAGATCATTCTAATCACCCAGCATCAGAAATGAGTCTTCCTTTCACATACTATGGTACAGGAGGCCTTTAAGAAACTGAGGCGTAATGTTGCACTGAAGGTTGATAGTCACAGTTTAGGCACTCGTGGTATTACTTGGTGTTAGCTGAACCTAATTAACCACCCCATCTAGTTCTCAACGCCTTTGCCTATTCTACTTGATATATAGAACTGGACAAATCCTGTATTGCTTTTTGTCCGCTGTGTCAAGTATCACTACCTCAGGTGACCTGCATGCTCTTTACTTGACAACCAGTGAAATGCATCTGTTCCCTGAATTTCAGAGCTTTCTGTTTCAAAACAAGATATTAACTAGTCTGATTTACAAGTTAATCAAAAGATGTTTCTGACTGATCTAGTGGCCTTCTATAATGGAGTGACTGCATCAGTGGACAAGGGAAGAGCAATGGATGTCATCTACCTGGACTTCTGTAAGACCTTTGATATGGTCCCCTACAACATTCTGGCCACTAAATTTGAGAGAGATGGGTTTGATGGGTCGACTCTTAGATGGATAAGGAATTGGCTGGATGGCCACGTCCAAAGAGTTACAGTCAATGGCTCAATGTCCAAGTGGAAACCAGTAATGAGTGATGTCCCTCAAGGGTCTGTATTGGGACCCATACTATATAATATCTTCTTCAGTGACATACACAGTGGGATTGAGTGCACCCTCAGCAAGTTTGCAGATGACACCAAGCTGAATGAATCAATTGATAGAAGCAATGCCATCCAGAGCAACCTTGACAGGCTTGAGAAGTGGGCCCATGTGAACCTCACAAAGATGAACAGGGCCAAATGCAAGGTCTTGCAGCTGGGTTGGGGCAATACCCAGTATTGATACAGACTGGGAGATGAATGGATTGAGAGCAGCCCTGTGGAGGACTTGTGGGTGCTGGTGGATGAAAAGCTGGACATGAGCCGGTAATGTGCACTCACAGCCCAGAAAGCCAACTGTATCCTGGGCTCCGTCCGAAGAAGCATAGCTAGCAGGTTGAGGGAGATGATTCTTCCCTTCTACTCCACTCTTATGAGGCCCTGCCTGGAGTACTGCATCCAGCTGTGGGGCCCTCAGTACAAGAAAGACATGGACATATTGGAGTGGGTCCAGAGGAGAGCCATAAAAATGATCAGAGTGTTCTCTATGAGGAAAGGCTGAGAGAATTGGGGTTGTTTAGCCTGGAGAAGAGAGGCTCTGGGGAGACCTTATTGCAGCCTTCCAGTATATAAAGAGGAGTCATAAGATCAAGAGAGACTTTTTACTAAGGTCTGTAGTTAACAGGACAAGGGGTAACAGTTTTAAACTGGAAGAGGATAGGTAAGAAATTTTTTTATGTTGAGGGTGGTGAGACACAGGAACAGATTGTCCAGAGAGGCTGTGGATGTGCCCCAGCCTTGGAAGAGTTGAAGGTCAGGTTGGACGGGGCTTTGAGTAACCTGATCTAGTGAAAGATGTCCCTGCCTGTGGCTGGGGTGTTGTACTGGGTGATCTTTAAGGGCCCACTCCAACTCAAATAATTCTAGGATTCTGTTTATTGTATTTCTACAATAAGATGTATTATAAATAATATTGTAATAATAATTGTATAATAAATAAATTGTATTATAAATAAATTCTATTGTGCCTGTTTCAACATTATAATCTAGTCATGAAACAGGCTTTATTACCTGTTCCATGCATGTAATCTTCTTGTATATGTTTATGCTGTAACAAATTCACTGTTGTGAGTGGCTCTTATATCATCTTAAGTGGTAGAAGAGTCAATCCTTGGGACAAGTGTCTTCACATTATAAGCCAAAGATCCTCACAGATCTCATTTCAGATTCCCCTCTGACACGATATTGGAATGCCATATGAAACCATCTTCTATTTTTTCTTTGTTAAAGAGAAATAAAACAAAACTTGAAATGGTTGGGCTGGAATTAATCTCCTCTAGCCTCATCTAGACATCTTGTCTCCCTCCATAGTAAAGGAATGCAGAAAGGAAATAACTTATCTTACTGTCTTGTAGGAAAATACATATATCTAAATATGTATCTTCAGATAGGCATGTCTATACAACAGTTCATCCTTTCTCCTTCTCTATTGACTATTGAAGGAATTTAGACAGCTCGCTTACTGTTAGTTACATAAGCTGAGATGAATGTGAAAATTGTGTTGTGTTATTATAAGATGACAATTCATTTGGGAACATACCTTGACTGTTTGTGATATTTCATGGGGAGGATAAATATCCAGAAATATCCTTTCTAGGTTTATCAAAGTGGATCTCAAACTATAAGAACTTGATAGTTTGTGGTAGTTTAAAAGTAGTTTTTATAGTAGCAAAATGGTACTTTATTCCATTCAAATTCAGATAACCTCTTCTGCCTAAATACTGCTTGAACCTTTACAGGCACCTTTTCTTTGATAAAGTTTTTCTGAATGTGTCTATGCCTGATTGAACTCTTCAGTGAGTGCTTGAGAGATGCTCCTTATTCCCACCTCAGAATAATTGGACACTTGCTGGTTAGTAACCAAGAATGGAGTCCATATGGAAGGAAGCAGACAATAGCTGCGCTGCTCTGAAATGTGTTCTCCACATGGATTCCAATACTCAGGCTCCTTCCCTGCCTTTATCAAATCCTCTATTTCCAGCTTGTGTATCAACAAAAGAACGAAGGACAACGCTGCACGTTGTGCGCTCTCCAGTTTAGAGAAAGGAAGGGTATGAGTCAGGAGCGAATGCTCTTGTGCGTTCCAACCTTTAGCAGAATTACTTCGTCTCAGGTACATAGGATTCATACACAGCAAGGCTGTGGTTTCACAAGCAATTTGAGCCAGTTCAAGTGTAGGCTGCTTTTGAAAGAAGTCTGTTCTTCTGCACCTTTCCCTCTGTCAGCACCTATGTTGGAAGGGCTGCACCAGGAATGAGATCATGTTGATCAATATAACATAATACAAAAAAAAAAAGAAAAAAAAATTGTTTTGCAGCTGTATCAGTTCCTTGATCCTGTTACTTTTGTAGCCTTGCAGACTTAGCACAAGTCAGGAGGGAAGAAAGCCAGTACTTCTGTGTTTGGTGGCAACTCTTGTTTAGATAAAGCTGTCATTCAACAACTGCTTTAAGCCAAATTGTAGAATCCATATGGATGGGATGTCTGAAGCTGTTACTGAGAATGAATACAGTTTTTTTCTGCTTTTATGAAGAATAACTTTCAAAGTGGTTCACTTTGGTGTATGGAATTGACTCATGATTTTTACTATCTGGCTGCAAGATTATATATAATAATGCCTGTTGGGTATCTAAATATGAATTTTATGAATGAGGAAAGAAACCTTTGTACATGTCATGTATATTTTCAGTACAGGTTTACAACTCAGACCAGCTTCCATTAAAAACAAGAGCAAAAACTTATTGGTTCAAAGTTGCTCTCTAAAACCCTTCATTATTTTAGGTATTGATTCTACAGATCGTCTGCATAAACCAGTTTATGTCTATGACAGTTGCAGTGACATTACTTTTGCTCTTTCTTTGATATTTTATGAATAAGCTACAAGTTCTATATTGTATAATAAGTATACTTTTTACACTAGAATTTCAACATGGTATCTAATTGTTTGGAAATTAATATAAAATTATAGCTATTTGGATATTAAAAACTGGGCAGCTATTTTGGGTTTGTCACCATATCCTTGGGTGAAAACGTACAGATGGATGCATGACCTGTCTGTTGTGTAGCAACTTGTTTTTCTTTGATAACTTGTTTGCATGACAAAAAGAGATCTGGTTTATCAGATGACTTTAATATTCTAATCTTCTGATTTTTTTCTCTTTAGGTTGCAGCAATCTATAAAGATTCAAGTATTGGAAATCTTATAAATATAGTTATTGTAAAACTAATTGTAATTCACAATGAACAGGTAGGATGAATAAATATTAAAAAGATTTCTTTCTAATAGAAGAAACAAAATACATGAATTTGCACTGTAATTCCAAAGTTTAAAATTTTAGTTTTATATACAAATTATTTTCTTTAACTATGAAATTTTGTTTTAAAATAGGAGACTAAATGTCAAACGCAACGTTAACTGCAGAGCCTTCATTTAATGCCTGTATTTCCCCATCTCACTATTAGCACCTCCTGTTGACCTAAATGGACATAAATCAGATACTCTATGAAAGCTTATGGCATAAGTACCTGAAGTGTGGTTATACGCATGGAAACATTACCGGGAAATGACAGCTTTTATAGATGTTTTTGAGGGAGGGTTTTCAGCCCTAACAGATATAATATATTAAGATTGTAAGAAGTATACACTTTTCAAATACATCTTTTTATATTTCTTTATCATTAATGTCTTGTCACTCTTTTTTTTTAATATTTAGTACATGGTGTATGCTCAGATATGTTGATTAAAATAATGGGTTCTCATGACTGATGGCTTGTAGCTAAATTAAGATCTGATCCTACAAACAAATCTGTGTGAGTGAACTCTTACGTGAAGTCCTGCTGACTTCCTTTTGATGCACAGTCACTGTTTTGCAGATTAGGGGCACCAGTGTCAAAGTAATAAGTGCAAGTGCATAAATATTAAAACCCTTATTTGTTGGGTTTTTTTTTTTTTTGCTATTTCTTGCTTAGGAAGGACCAGCTATCACTTTTAATGCAGCTACCACTCTTCGTAATTTTTGCTTATGGCAGCAAGCACAAAACACTTTGGATGATGCTCACCCTTCTCATCATGATACGGCTGTTCTTATCACTAGGTACAGTATCTGAAATAGCCATAATTACTCAGCTAGGTGAGACAAATGCTTCAGTTTCTTTTTTACAACATAAGTTTTTAACTATTCCACTGATGTTCACAGATAATTGAAGTGAATAGAGGCTATCTTGCATTTCCCAAATAACTGATTATCAATACATGAGCAATTACTCTGACAGTGCTATGTTGGTAGCTAACTATCTGATGACCCTTTCATTAAAAATGATGGGAATTACTTAGACCTGAAATTGTTACAATGAAATGGAGTCTTTAACGATTGTACATGTATGTGATAAGGACAGAGAGTTGTACATAATGGAATCAGCTGAAGGATGCAACAACGATCAGCTCCTGGTAACACAGGTGTAATTAGAACTACCAAAAGCTTACAAATGGAAAACATTTAAATATTAGTATATATATACATACATATATATAGTTCTTGTACACCAATTGCCTCAGTGAAGGTTCTGATGTTCATTCACTGAAATATATTCTTTCTTTTGCTGTTCTTTTTCATTATTTTTTTTCCCTCAATGTTCAAGTTGGACACACTCCAGCACTTACAAACTGTCTGATATTTGTCCTGAATTTTACATTGCTATTTTGGCAGATGGTCCATTACACAAGGTAGTTTCAAGTATACTGCAATCTGCACGTTTTTCAGCAGCATTTCTGCTTGATCTACCTTCTGCATTGTAGTGAAATAACATAGTATTTTAATTTTCATTCTTTGCAAGCTAGGTAGAAAGCAATACTATGAGCTTAGTCTGGTGAATTTAAATTACTTCTTTCACTAGAATGCAAATTGTTTGAATGGACTGTAAGATTAAAAATTGAGAATCAGATTTGCAATTGTTGTAATTAATATAGCAACAGTGAAATACTTTAAAAATGTTATTTTATTTGCTGTAATAATTTCAAATAAATCTTTTCCTTCAAGGGAAGATATCTGCAGAGCTAGAGAGAAGTGTGATACTCTTGGTGAGTTATTCTTTTTTAATCAGTATGATTGGGGGTTGGACTAGATGACATTAAAAGGTCTGTTCCAGCCCAAAGATTTGATGATTCTATGATTTTATAACAGAAAATATATGAGAATTTCACTGTAGGGAGAAAAATAAATTAAGGATAAATCAGAAAATAGATGCAAATTTAAGTCACACAGACAAAAAAATTAACTCGTCAATGCTGTTCTGCCCTGGCACGTACTTTGGTGCCAGGTGGTTGGTTGTTTTGTGTAAATTTTCTGCATGGTTGAGGCATGAATTTCAACTCTGGTGCCATAGTATTGGCTTATAGAGTCAGTCCTTCTACATGAAAATTCATTCTCTTAAGCTTTTATATAAGGATTCAATTTTGCAGGTTTAGCAGAGCTAGGTACAATGTGTGACCCACTACGCAGCTGTTCTATAAGTGAAGAAAATGGATTGAGTGCTGCTTTTACTATAGCGCATGAGCTTGGACATGTGTAAGTACCTATTTCCTAGCAGGTAAATTTTTTTTATTTCGTTTTCAATCTGACCAGTTTCCAGTGATGGGCTCTACATTTCTAAGAGGGTGCAGTCTGCTATGTCCTCTTAGAAGAGTCATTATTTTTGCCCCTAGCAGTGAGCCAGCTCTGCCAGTCACCTAGAGGTAGAGAAATTGTGAATTTTAGAACCTGGTTGGTTTCCTGAATTACGGCAAATACTGGCCATACAGCTGTATTCTGTCCTTTTGTCATATGAACTGATTGGGACACTGTGACAGATATTGTAGATGTGCAATATAGTCCTGTTAACTCCAACTGCATTCTAGCCCTGATAGGAATTTACCTTTAAGAAAAGACAATTGTTAATATAACACAGAAATATTCTTCCTTGTGTTTGATCCTTTCAGAATACAGTAGACTAACACAAAGAGAAATACTTTACACAGAAAAATAAGAGGAGATGACAGCATTTTATTTTATGAAGCATACCTCATCAGTGATGGCAGAAAGGTGCTATACTCTAGCTCCATGAGGCATGCCACAGTGTAGGTAACGACGATGTTACAGAGCTGAGTAGCTAGATTGTTCATTTTCATGTGCCTGGAAGTTCATTTAGATACATGCCATTTGTCATGGTACTTAAACTGAGATATAAAACAAGAGGATGTGTTAGTTGCATAAATATGGTGTTGATGTGCTCTGCAGTTTGTTTTTGTTACTGAATAGCAAGAGTTACGATGTGAATATTGGGGTGATATGTTATGGACAGTCTAGCCATGGCCTGTATATTCAGTCGAAGAGATGGGTTATTCATTTAAAGTGGCATACTCCCAAAACACTTGAATTTTTCTGGTGAGCTAAAGAACTATGTAATTGTAAAATTCTTGCTGTGCCCAGCATTATATAATTAGGAATGGTTTGGATAAGGAGAAAATTTTGTAAGGTGTTTTAAAATACCTATTGCCATAATGTCAGATAGTCATATTAAGTGAGTCCCATTTAATTTTAAGGCATTTTCAAACTCAAAAATGAAGCATTTGCTGCTACAGCAAAGAGAGGTTCAATTAATTATTGCTGAATCTGTTTTGGAGTTTGTCTTTTTTGCTTTTTAGATTTAACGTGCCTCATGATGACAGTTTTAAATGTAAAGAAGCTGGAATTAAACATCAATACCATGTGATGGCTCCAACTTTAAATTACCATACAAGTCCATGGACCTGGTCAAAATGCAGTCAAAAATATATCACTGAATTTCTTGAGTAAGTATCAATGTAATGCTATGGTTTTGCTTTCCAATTTCATGTGTTCCTGAGAAGTATTTTAAAGGTATTGCTTAAATACCGTTTCTGTGTTGCTCTTGGCTTTAACCACTGACTTGTAGGGCCTCAATCCTCCAGAAAAATACATGTGTTTAACTCGCTGGATGATTCATAACTTTATGTTAAAGTTGCACTCAGCGTGCAAAGCTAAGAAGATTTTTTTTTTTTAATGTAGTGGCGTTGGTCATTGCAAATATCTTTAGTATGACTTTAGTAGGCCAGAATAGGAACACTTTATTTTTGGAAGTTTTTATTTAAAAAATAAGTGGTAGGCACTACAATCTAGACAAATAATTTAGGCAGCACCATCTTTTTTTTTTTCCTGTAAGAATGTGAAAATGAGAAATTACAGCCAGAAAGCAAAAAAACTTAAGCTTTCTTTGGTGGATCTAATGCAAAATCCAATAAAAGAAAATCAAGTAACCTGGTATTTTACTAATTTTAATTAATTTAAGTTAATTCTAGACAGGTGAGCATGCAAACTCGTAATGCCACTGAGATATGCATGTGTAAGTGTTGTGTGATTAGGCTCCCAATGAATTAAGAGCGATTTATTCACAATTTGTTCCTGTTTTTACAACAGTACTGGTTATGGTGAATGTCTCCTGGACAAACCTAGTGGAAGAATATATGATCTTTCCTCTCAGCTGCCTGGATCAGTGTATGATGTCAACAAGCAGTGTGAACTTATGTTTGGTCTTGGGTCACACGTGTGCCCGTATCTGGTGAGTGAACAACACCCACAGTCATGCTCAATCTATACTAAAAAATTACTGAAGGGTAGGTTTAGAAATGGAATCTCATGACTTAGGGTTTTGGAAGAATTTTATCCTGAAATATGTCAAAGTTCGGGTTCTATTCTGTTGAAGGGGGAAGAGTTCAGTGGAGAGTACTGCAGCTCCATATGCTAGAAATATATAGAATTAAAAAGCAGGATACATTCATTTTGATTTTCACATCTATAAGTGTAATTATAATTCCTTTAAAAGATCTAAAGCTGCATAAATTAAGGCTTCCTGCAACTACTGAAAAGGAATTATTTCAACACTTCCTACAAATGTTTTCACATTACAGCTCTTATCTTACATTAACAGGTCTTTCTTATCTGCTTCTTTTAGTGCTTTTTAAAAATTTATAACTTGAAAATTAATATTTAATTTAAATATTTGTTCTAAATGTTTTGTCCAAAGTGTAGATTCTCTCTACTTTGTCAAAGAGAGAAAAAATATTTTCATGCCTGTTAGAGTGTACATTTTGTATAATTAACCAAAAATTTTTTTAAAGCAAAATTGGGATCTGGAAAGAAAATGAGTAGATTCATATTGAAACTTAAGTTGTATTTTGAAAATGCCAATGGCCAGTGCAATATAAAATAAATACAAATATAACATTATGACTTCATTCGTTACTGTCAAGAGGTGATGTAGAGTTAGATTTTAGACCAATTTGCCAAATACCTCTACTAGTATTGCATGGCTTGTTGGAGCTGTTTAAAGGAGAGAATTTAAGATCAGATTTAGACTGAATTAAGTGGAGCTTTTGATGAGGTAAAATGTTGTTTAGGAGGAGTCAGGCTTTATGAGAATATTATAGAAAAGTAAAGGGAGATTCAAAGACCTGAAGATGGTATTACTGAAGACTGCTTTGTAAATTTTGTAATCCATAAAGGTTAGTTGTCCATTAGGAGTCTTTTAACAATTTGAAAAGGAGTCTTTCTTATTTTTCTAGTCAGTGTATTTTTAAGAACAATTGCAGTTAGAGTCGTCTTCTGGGGATTATATGCAAACTGTGCTGCATAGTATCAACCTCAACCTCTTACATACTTTTTGATTAAATTTTCTACCAAATTAGGAAATGAAGTTATCTATTACTTCTAATGGGTTCAGTTTCAAATATTCCACATTCCTGCCTGGCCTTTAGCAAAATCCATGTTGGTTTTGTGTGGTTTTATCTGTGAATAATGGTAGTACTAATAACAAACACTAAGCCCGCATGGTATAAGAAAGCAATACAGATGTCCCAACTAATGTCTAAAGTGGTGTCACAGGTACAACAAAAGTAATCTTGTTTTCTTTTTAGAAACAATGCAAACGCTTATGGTGCACAAGCACAGAAGGTGTTCACAAGGGTTGTCGTACTCAGCACATGCCTTTGGCTGATGGAACGGTTTGTGGTGTGGGAATGGTAAGCCTTCATTTGTTTCTTGGTACTTCTTATGGCAAATTTGTTGACGTAGGTAAGAAAGATCAGGGCTTACTCTGTGGCAGTACTGCGCCTGTAGCATACTGATCATGTGAACAGTATCTACCTGACTTTACCTGCAGTTTCTCTTGGTCCTGTAATGTTGTGACATAAATAACATAGGTTGTCTGTTCAAAATAATGATAAAAGTTTATAGATGCCACATTCATTAAAAATAGGTGGAAGATCTCAGGGGAAAGTTGCCATCTTTCCTTCTGTTTGAAAAGCTCAGATCATTCATAACAAGCTTGGCTTTTTTCCTCATTGGTAGTGATCCAAAGTTGAACTTCCTGGAAACATGACATCCCAAAAGCGTATTTCCCCCAGTTTGTCTTGTTAAGACTCTTCCGCTGAACCAGAACAATTTAAATATTAGTGACTTAGATACAGGAGTACACTTTCTTGGAAAGAGGGAGTCTTTGGATTAGAAACCTAGTTTCAGTAGATATTTGCGCATTGTATCTGTTTCAGACAAAATAATAAAGTATATCAGTACCTCTTCACCTACTCCAGTAAGTGCCTTAACCATACTTAACTATCATTCATTATACTGTCTTGCCTATTGTGACATAATTCAGGATACTTGGATCTGTTCAGTGCTGAAAACCAGGAGCTCTAATGTGTAGGACTGCCTGGCTGTATGAGGTATGGGTTGCATGCTTTGACACATAAAACCAAGAAGAAAAGGAAGCTGGATTTCCTATACCCTGCTCATTGGTTTATTTGGTAAAGAGTGTTTGGGTGATGAGAGTGCAGCATCTGTCAGGTTGTTTTTGAATGCAGATCTTGATCTGTATCTTCAGACAATACAGCCTTTCTTGGGCTGTCCATAAGGGTCTTGAATATCTAATTAGTAGATATAGTCAAGGCACTTACAGAACCTTGATAGAAAGAGAACTAGTGGTGGAGGCTAGTTGAATCCAGAGTTATCAGTGAAGATTTGAGGGATTTGGGTTTGGACTTATATGTAGTTTGGGAAGCAAACAGAAATTAGGTGCTTGAGTTCTTTGCTGATGTAGTCTTTGGCTTCTCTGTGTATCAGTTCACCACCAGAAAATAGAATTATTTTCTTATCTGTCAGTGGATTGTGAGAATAAATATTTCAGAGATTTTTTTAACATGCTTAGATACAACAGTGATTATCTTAAGTATGGATGGTTTATTATGTTGAGCTGCTTTTAATAGTAATGTGCTTTGTCAGCTTCAGAGGCTGTGAGCGCAATGTTAACTTTTTATCTTTTGATATTTTTATAGGTTCAGAGATTATTAAAAAATATCTAGTCTAATTTCTTTGTATAATAGGCTGCTACATTTCACTCAGTTATTACTAAATTTACCCCAATAGCTTTTAACCTTTACAGATTTTTTTTTTCTTTTTCTGTATTTGGTAAGACAGTAGTAGTGAGGAATTTGAAAATACTGTCTTAAGCGATAACAATTTAGTGGGTAAACTGTCTCAAACGGCTTCTGTCTTTCTTGCAAGATTAGGACAAGTTATTTCAAGGTTGCAGTGGAAGCTTTGCTTGATTAAATCCTATGCATGCAACTGGTGTTATAATGTTTAACCCATTTTTCAGTCAGTCACTGCTCAGAAAGGAAGTTCATCTTGTATAAAAACTTCATGTGTAATCTTTAGTTCAATTGACTTGACTCTAATTTGCCAACATCAGAGGAATTCTTTTGTATAAGAATACAAAAACCTATTTTATGCAATTACTGCAGTGAAACCTGTTTTCTCTAGGAAGTGAAGAGCTAATTACACTCATTACCTCTGAAAGATGTAAGAAAGAACAGCAATTAATCTGACAAATTGTCATCTGTTCTCATCTAAGGGACACCTCCTTTCAAGCTCAATCAGCAAGTTTCTGTTGATGTTAATGGGAATAAGACATGGCGACTAGTAATTCTAATTAACATTTGCCAGCAAGCTAAATAAATTTATAGTTGGCATTTGCAGAATTATTGTTGTAATGAATACAGAAAAGATCCATTTAAGGCATTTGTAATTTTAATATCAACACTTTAAGCTTAGATTCAACATGTGAGTTTATTTTCACAATAATCTTTAGTTTTTCTTCAGTTTTTGTGTCTGATTAATTGATCTTGCTCTATGGACTGCTCTAACAGCCCTTGTATCTTTCTTTCCCAAAAATACAAGATATAAATCTAATAATATCAGATACTCTCAAGTGAATGAGCAAACAGCTTTTCCTGTGTGCCTGCACTTCCTAATGGAATATCGTCTTGCCATATGCAATCTGTTCAGCATGCACTCATTTTGAAAGAGAATTGTGTTTTGTATGTCTCATGGTGCACATACCTGTAGAGCTCAGTGGCTTCTTAATATGTGTAATATTAGTAGTAGGTATGGGTAGCATTTTTTTAAAACATTAAAGGGAAAATGCAGCCTAACATTTCAATGTCTTACAGAGAATAAAGAAAATATTTTCTTGGGAATTTGAACATTTCCCGTATTATTGCAATAGAGTTAATATTAATTATCTACAACTAGTATTACTAAAATAGAAAACTTTCACTTTTACTTCAATTTGTTGTCTAGTCAAATTTCTTTGAGCCGATCAAGCTGTACTTAGTTCATCCTAGAGTTACCTGCAAAAATGAATTATATTTGCTTGTTGTGCTTCTGCTGAAGTATCTGAAAATTTCTCTTCACCTGTTTTTATACATTCTGAGTGCTTAAGTCTGACAGTAGATTATAAGTAGTAATTCGGCTGAGAACAGTTTCTCACTCCATTGATATTCACATTGTGTCTCATAACTTCAGGTGCTTTTTGCTTGCCTATTTGGGTTCACAAGTATCTGTAGGAAGTCTAAGCATCTGCCAGCTCTTCTAACATCACAGAGACCTTCCCTGAAGCAGAGGATGCAGCAAAATTGAATTTTTTCAGAGACAAAATGACAGCAAATATATCTAGACACGCCATATATAAACATTACTAGTTTTTCAGTGGTGAATTTCTACACACCATAGGACTACGTTAGTCATTCCTTGAAAGTGTATCTGATGTTCTTTTGTGAGAGGTATTATTAAATACATAGGTATACATCCCTAAATTGTCTTCCTAAGTACAATTATATGACACAACCACAATATAAATTTTTTATTAAAATGTTATTTTTATTGTATAATGAGGCACAATGACATGAAAAATATTAAATGGTCAGTGCATTTTTGTGTTTTGTCTTTGTAATCAAAGCTACCGTGGGAGTATCTTCAGAATTAAGAACTGTGCCGTATGATTAGTCAGAGGTGGCCTGCTCACTGGATGCCACAATGAATTTCATATATACAGTTGTAATTTTTGTTGTGCTGGTATAAACTGTACGTACAAATTAAAAACATCATAAATCACAGTAAGAACAGTATTTATATGCTACATTGAGGGCCAAGATACCAGAGGAGGCCCCTATGTATTACAAGACGTGTAAGAGTTATTTTCCACTAGCACAGAAACAGGAATGCTTTAACTGTCCCAGTTTCCTTATCTTAACCATCATAATTCTTGTTGCCATCACGTTCCAAGTAGGAGCTAATTTGATGGATGTTTAGGAAATGTGAACAGCTTAAAGCAGATCTTTTATCCCCACTTCCTCTTAGTTTTTCTTGTTGCATTCTAGTCAGAAATTTGTGCTTTGAAATTTCTGCAGACCAGTAAGCTCACAGTATTATCTATTTGGATTATGTTTTCAGTGACTTTCTTTTCTTTTACAATCTGTTTCTTTTATTTTTTGGGAGACTGTTCTATTCAAGGGCTTCTGTACTGAAGAATTTACTTGCATTTATAGAATCATAGAATAGTTTGGGTTGGAAGGGAACTTTAAAGGTCATCTAGTCCAACGCCCACTGCAACGAGCAGGGACATCTTCAACTAGATCAGGTTGCTCACAGCCCCATCCAACTTGTTTATACTCTGGGATAGTACAAAAGATTTCTCCTCACCTTGAGCACAGGAATTTTGGGTTTTTTTCCCATTCTTTCTGAAATACCGAAGAAGTGAGTTTGGAGAGTGATTCAGATTTTGGCATGTTGAATATCTTTGTTCAGATTTAAATAAACAACAAAAGAAGGCAGAAAATAATGTTAGTAGGTAGAAACCCTGGATTCACTGGATTCGTTCACAGTTCTAAATTGCCAGGTTACCAGTTTTCACAGTGTGGTTGATGTCGTTCACAGAAAATACTTAATCCTATGTTATAGAGGACCTAATTAAAAGGAGTAGTAAGCTAGTAGTATTATGGAAAAGAAAAATCTACACTGTTATGTATAATCATATTCGTTAAAAGCCAACTGATACACAAACTCTCATTACACATATCCATCTGTAGCTTACATCTGGCTCAGAATCATGGCTTCTGTATAATGAAGTGATGCAGTTTTTAGCAGTGTAGTTTACATTATATGCCAGTAACGGTAACTCATCTGTTGGAGTTGGTGATGCACATCTGAGACAAAAAAAATACCTCCAAAGAAGAATAGTTGGTGAAACCATCAATCTTCTAGGCATGGCATTCTCAGAACAAGTCTTTTTTTGCTATGAAAACAACAGCAAAAATACCCAATAAAGTGTCTTTTTTATAATTATTTTTTGAGACACCCAAAAGGGTTGCACTCTGATCTTTCCTGGATTTCTGAGCGGTATACAAATATGCCCATATTCCATTGATTCCTTGGACACTGGAAGGGAGAGGTAGGAGGCAGCTATGTGATTCTGACTCAAGCTTTTCCAGGTCCTGGAGCTGTGCCAGTGTTCTACCGAATGGCAGTTTGCTACTTAAACACTGAAAAAACAAATGTCAGAGAAGTCTGGAAAAAGCTGTTTAAGAGCAAGAAGGAATCCACATGATACAAATAACAGTTTGACTGCAAAGCGTGTGCTTCTGTGTGTTTGGGAGAAATGTTTATTACTTCTGTTCATTGTAGATACATATTGAGCTGGTGTCTCTAAAATATCTAGAATACTGATTGAGTGAATTAAGATTTCATCCTAGTCCCTTTATAACCACATAAAGAGAGGGATACAGGGGCAATTGAGAATTGGGCAGACCAACAAAGAATTGCTTTGATCAGTAAAAGAAGTACCAGAAGTACTCTGATACTGAAGTATGTGTGCTGTTCTTCAGTTGTAGGTTAACTGATTGATTTCTTTTAAAAATTGTTGCATTGCTTGACTACCTCATGAACGTAATACATGAAGGTAGTTAATGGAAAGAATAATTCATTATATGTATATATACGTAAAGTATACAAAAATTCAGATTTTAACAGAGTTGAGTGATAGGGCTATATGTTAACCATCTGTGAAGCAGCAGCAGATCTTTTGAACTGTAAAAACAGAGTAAAGTATATTTAAGGGCTCAAACCAAGAATTTTTGCTATAAACTGGGATTTTTGTGAAATACTTCTCTGAGATGTGATTTCAGAAAAATTAAAAGTTTTCTATGGGAATATTTCAAGGGAGAAATAAAGTATGTAGATTTTATTTGCAAGAAAAAATTGAAAAAAATTATCTACAAAACCCACAGTATTTTAATAATGTCATCCAAGTAATAAATATAGGCTTGTCTGAGAATCTATGCTACAGAGATAGAGACCTGAGATGCCGTAGTTACAAATTCAATTAGATATTTCTCCAAGCTCCATTTCTTCTGTCTTGTATACTCATTTTACTAACTGCTCTATTTTCTCTGTTATTATATTCTGTAGCCCCACTTCTCATCTTGGTTCTTTGAGCAATGTGCTTTACTGACTCTATGTTTTATAGGAAGAAGATAGAGCGCAGGGATAGGTCTATTGTGCAGCAGAATGTTTGCTTACATCCACTTGCAGCAGACAAGGCAAAGAGAGGTCTGTAGCAGTACGTTCATTCAAGGGAATGAATGGGAACACCCAGACATAAATACAGCCAGAAACAACAGCTCTGAGATTTGTGGACTTTGGCATTCATCTGAGTGGGCGTTCTTATCTTTGGTCCCTGACCATGCAGTTATGTGCTGAACCTATGGAACTTCTAAGATTCATACTCCTTTGCCAACTGAATGTGATTGGAATCTACTTTGAGACAGTTTATTCTCAGACCTCAGCTACAGGCCAGGTGCCTTGTAGTGAACTGTCTTGTGCTGCAGCATTGTGTTTAATGTTTATCTGTTTTGTGGCACCAGCTATTTTCCTTTCCCACGTTCAGTCCACTATAACTTTCTCTTCCTGTGCTTCTCACTGGCTCATAGTCATTTTCAGGGCCCAGTCTGCATATCAGGAGTAAAGAAATTGTATTTTATAAGGCAAAAAGAAATCAGAACAATACAATTGTATATTTGGAGGAAGGCACTATACAGACCATCCTCTCCACTTCTGCAATCATAGAATCATAGAGTCTTTGGGTTGGAAGGGACCTTTAAAGGCCATCTAGTCCAACCCCCTGCAGTGAGCAGGGACATCTTCAACTCGATCAGGTTGCTCAGAGCCCTGTCCCACCTGACCTGGAATGGTGCCAGGGATGGGGCGTCTACCACGTCTCTGGGCAACCTGTGCCAGTGTTTCACCACCCGCACTGTGAAAAATTTCTTCCTTATGTCTAGTCTGAATCTACCCTCTTTTACTTTAAAACCATTACCTCTTGTCCTATCGCAACACACCCTGCTGATAAGTCTGTCCCCATCTTTCTTATAAGCCCCTTTTAAGTTCTGCAATGCTTTGTCCTTTTCATTTTCCCCTCATACTTGTCTTCGGCGTTCAGTCATCTTCCTTCCTTTTAGAAGCACCAGCAGCTATCAGTAGCATCCGTGGAAACATATTGGTGTCTGGAAATAAATGAATAGTTTTTCCTCAGCCTCCTTTTCTGCCAGGCTACATAGGGCCCCAACACATGAAACTATGTCCTTGCACACTGAGCATCAATGTTTCAATCTTTGCCCCAAGATCTTCAAAAACCATGTGTGTATCTCTGAGAGTAGTCTGGAAAATATAAGCAGTTCAGAGTGAAGTTGGAGTCCTTTTCCTGCTGTGAGTCATACCAGGCTGTGTATGAAGTACTTGATTTCAGAAGGGTTCTAGTCCTGTTCTGTGTGCATCTATCACTCTCCTTGATTCAGTCGAAATTGAACATAGCCTGGAAATTAGGACTTTAATGATTTCTTTCGAAATTGCTTTCCTGGAAATTTAGCAAGTTCAATAAGCTATGAGATAAGTTGGAAGTACCTGAAATCAATTTATCAAATCATAGTTTAATCCAGAGGCAAGAGTCAAACTGCTTATTTTAAGCAGGTGATTAATAAATACAAATCTGGGTACCTGTAGGTTCATTGACCCCAAATTTGAACCATTAACCCTCCTTCTCATCTCTGAAGATATAATAATTCATATGGGTTTGAGTCAGAATTCCTGCCTTTTTGACAGAAAACCAACTGTTGACCTTGGCTAGAGCAGAGTTGCCACTTGCTGCAATCAGTATGTTTGGAATTATGAGTGATACCTACTTTACATGATGCTTACATTATGTTTACCATAGCAAATGTAGGGAAAAATTGTTAGCAATTATATTTAAGTTTTTGAAAGTTCTGTATATCATAGTACTCTTAGTGAAGCAATGATTCAAGCAAGCACAGAGGAACATCTGGAATGCGTCTGGTGCTGGAGTTTTCTACTGTGACTTCATCATGTTGCTTCTGTAGGAATGCAGCAGAATAATAGCTGAGACAAGTTTGTTGAATAACCTATTAAAATCCCAGATGTGAACATGTGCTTTGCATTTTTATAGATCAAAATAATGCTGTTGTGGGTATAAAATTTCATTTTACAACTCTGTCTTTTCCTGAAATCTCCCTTCAAGTTATTGTAAATGTTTTTGTAGATGGAAAAAGAATCTAAACTCTAGGTCACTGTCCCACATTTGGATGCAGTATTCATTTTGTGAAGGGGGATTTAGAATCTTCAGCCTATAGTAAAAAAAAACATTATTTCATAAGATGCTAATCACATAAGTGCTTGGAAAGTCAAGTTCTTAATGTTTCCTCATATTTACCTGATGGCTGCCCTATGTAAAAGTCTATCTTTTATTGCTAGGTACTAGATGCTAGGTTCTAGAAGGTTTGGATACAAAGGTCATCTTGAAAAAAGTAACAAAAACTAACAGTAAGCACTGCAGTGAGAAATCATATGCAGATATGCAGTGTAATAATGGTGTCTTTTTGGTCTTAACATTAGTCTTAGCATCAAGAAAGTGATGATCTGGACAATTTTCTAGATCATTTAAATGGTTGTATGACAAGATAGATCTAGCTGTGTTTGTTCTGTGTTTTCTTTGGGCTTGAAAATCCCCTTAAATGGTCATATTCTTAGAGGAAGGCATTCAAGGTTTAAAAGATGTGGCGATCTGCAAAAGTCAGTGTGACGAAGAATTTTACAGGCAGGCAATTTCATTGCCAAGTTGGATTAGGAACTGAGGCAGAACTCAGAAGGAGAATCTGATTCTGTGACAAATTCCTATTTCGAGAGCAAAATGATTGTTAGCATATAAGCATAAGTATCACTATAAAAAAAGCATACACTAATTACGAAAAAATTACATCTAGGGATTATTTTATGCAGTGATGAAACCACTGAACAACATTTGAGTTTTGTGTCATTCAGGTATATTCAGAAAGATGGCATACATAATTTCTGTGTGTTCAGCAAAATTTATGTTAATTGATAAGTTTCTACAATAAATTTGGAACATCATAATAAATCTTGAGAAATTCTAGGTGACATTTAAATTAGTTTTAAAAAGGGATGGTATCCTTGAATTATTTTACCTTCAACATGTCAGAGATTCTTAAATTTTTTATGTGCCAGAGACTTTAGTTACCAAAACTGTTCTAGACTGTAAGGTAATTTGAAGCTGATTGTGTCACAGAGAGCAGAGGGGCAAAGCCTAAGCTTCAGAAATAACAGGCAGTTGAGTTGATATAATCTGTTCTGATGATTCTAGTGACTGATCCATGTACATACTGCACGGAAAGATGGAATAACCCACTCCCTGTCAATACGACTGGGAGAATCCGTCCTGACAATAATGATCAGTCTAATCCCGAGTCTGCAAACAGTCATCTAAAATAAAGAATTCTCTCTATTGTGTATGAGAACTGACCCCATGTAGGCCGTCCTGCCCAGTGTCTTGTCTCCAGATGTGGGCGGTCTGATGCTTCAGGAGGTGTTTGGAGTCAAGGACAAAGTTGAGGACACATTATCCACATAGATGTCAGCAGGAGACATAGTGCTGACATCATAGTATGTTGCATATATTCTATATTAGTATGTAAACTATTCCACTATGTTGTGATCAAATATTCCACTTGGGATTTTCTAAAGCATACAAATGAATTAGAATTCCAACTGCCATAAGTCATCAATAGGATTAGTGCTGGTAATTCCTGCAGGTTCTTTGGAAAAAGTCACACATGCACCAATCATAAGATTCTCATTTAGACTTTTTAGTCATGTACTTTTTGAGTAACCACTGAAGTGGATAAGTATTTGCACAGTAAGGGACTTAGATAGTACATACTTAGAAGCAAGAGACTGATCTCTTGGTTATTCTGGAAAAAATAGCTAGAAATTACAACTTTCTGTAAATAATAACAGTTTACAGATATGGGGTGGTGAAGTCTCATAACTGACATGACCACAACAGAATAGTCTTGCAATCTTTGTCTTCTTAATCATGTAAATCCCAGCAGATTAAATGAAAATTGCACCTTTATGTAAATTTTTAGTTGGAAATACATAGTTCTTCTGCAGGAATAAAATCTGAAGTAACACAATAGACATTGCCATACAGTATCTTGCTCTAAGAATTATAATTTCTTTAACTATTAATTCATTTTTAATGGTAATAGTAAATTTGTTAAAGTAGTAGTAAATACAAAATTATTGTAAAACATAAATAAATAAAAATATAAAATATTTTACACCTATTGTTATAGGTGTGAAAGTCTGAGTTTAAGCATGAATCTATAGCATCATCTTGCTTTAGCATAAAAAAGGTCTTAAATATTTGCCTTCTTTTCCCAAACAATCCCAGTAGATATTTAGCTTTTGGGATGCTCAAAACACCCTGAATTTCTTATTTGTTATCACACCTTTTCCCTTTTATTATCAGCATGAATTTCCAAATTAAACTGGAAGAATCTCATACATGAAAAATGACTGTAAATCTATTTCCGAAGTTTGTGCATGAAAACATACCAAGCATTCAAGATTAGGATTTTGAGATAATTATATAGGCATTTGAATAAAGTGTCAAGACCTAAATATATATATTCAGCATCCAGTAGCTTTCATAGAGAGCAAAGAACTCTAGACAGCATTTTTGAAAATATGACTACTGGGTAAGATATATTAAAGGACTCTGAACATTTTAGAAGATGTCCAGATG
Source organism: Phaethon lepturus (assembly GCF_000687285.1). Taxonomy (NCBI): domain Eukaryota; kingdom Metazoa; phylum Chordata; class Aves; order Phaethontiformes; family Phaethontidae; genus Phaethon; species Phaethon lepturus. Next base: position 34,238 of record NW_010528727.1, on the reverse strand, counting down.
CAGATTAAGAGCAGTGAGCTCTTAGATTTTGTTCTTTCTGTGCCTAAAATATATAGTGACCTTTTGCTTGACTTAAAAATTTTATTTTGTCAACTGTGCAGCACTGCCGCCATGGAATTTGTGTGAGCAGAGAAATGGAGACGCGTCCTGTAGACGGAGAATGGGGACCATGGGGACCTTATAGCTCATGTTCAAGAACTTGTGGAGGTGGAATCAAGAGCACCACCAGGCTGTGTAATAGACCAGAGTATGTTTTCATTGTGTTTTATGTTAGCGCATAATGATATTACGATATAATGGATTGGTTAAAAAAAAATGAAGGTATTGTGGGTTGCACAAATTAGTTCAAAGCACCCATAAAAAAATGCTTATTTCAGCCACGTTTGAAAAGAGAGATGAGACTACAGACTTGAATATGCAGAGAACTTTTAGATTGCTCTTGTATTTCAACTATATAATTCATGTTTATAGATATGTCTAAAGACTTATTTTGTCAGGATCTTTTTTTCTAGCTTTACTCTAAATACTGAGGGTTTCTCTAAACATTGAGATGTTTTCTCTGGAGTAAAACCTGCAAAAAGAAATAGATGTTTTCCCTTGTGATCTTTTTAGTGAAACACTTGATTTGCTTTGATTTAAGGCTTTTTCACATCACCACCAGTAGCACCCACAAGAAACACTGGTTACAGCAGAGTCATTTGCAATTTACCTTTATAATGAGAAACTTCCATTGACTGAATAATTAAATGTGTGTTTCATTCTCTGTAATAAAAGTCAATGAAATCTTTACCCTTAACTTCTCCAGAAGAAGAACTATAGCTGCAGCATGAGTAGTTTTGTTTTTTTTCTAGGAAGTCATGTCATCTTGATATTACCGGTGGGATAAATGAACCTCAGTCAAACGACTCCAGGTTATTTTATTTTCTCTGATGAGTAAGAGGTGGTAGACTAGATTCCCACTTGATGTGCCTCTGTCAGTCTGTAGCATCTGATAGTATCAATATGCCATTGATTTATTCTTTTTTTCTGCCCCAGGAACCTACTAATACTGAATTATTTTGTAGCAGGGTTCATAACAGTTAGGAAATGTATTTTAGACTTTAGAATAAATTAGGTGTTTTCCATAATTTTCCCTTTTTAGTTCTTTTGACCCCCAAACTGAATCCAATATTAAGACTACAGAAAAGAGTGTGTCAGCTCCTAACTCTGTCTTCTTTGTCACTCTGTAAAATGATAATTTCAAATTACTGAAGGAGGAGCTGCTTCTGTAAAGATAGGGCTCTAATCTCAGCTTAATTCATAAAAGCATTAGTTAATAATGTTTTTTCTGAGGTAAAATAAATACAACTATAAAAGAAATAAAAATGTAATACACATTAATAAACATCCATAGCTTGATTACCACCTACCTCAGCAGTAGTATTTTACATGGACTTTTTATTTTCTTCACGTGGGTATAAATGTATGCGCAGTTGCAATAGAAGATAAGAGTGTGTGTGGAAAAGTCAGTAACAGATGGCACAATGCTGTATGAGATTTTCCCCTTTAGATCAGCAGCTCAAGCCACTTTTCATGGAAAACACCAATTTTATAAAACTGAGTGTGGTTTACATTTACCTATTTTTGTTAGACCAAGAAATGGAGGAAAGTACTGTGTTGGCCGCAGGATGAAATTTCGATCATGTAATACTGATTCATGTCCAAAAGGCAAAAAAGATTTCCGGGAGCAACAGTGCTCTGAATTTGATGGCAAACACTTTAATATCAACGGTCTTACGTCTGCTGTTCGCTGGCTTCCAAAATACAGTGGTAGTAAGTAATTCTGAATTTTTTCAATTGATGAAATAAAAATGTTACTTTAATTAAAGTTTTAAAACAGACAAGAAACCTGTTGGATTTTCTTTCCAGTTTCTATGAAAGATCGCTGTAAACTTTTTTGCCGAGTTTCTGGAACAACTTCCTACTATCAGCTGAAGGACAGAGTTGCTGATGGTACTCCCTGTGGAGCAGAAACCAATGACCTTTGTGTTCAAGGCTTATGCAGGGTATTTAAATCTAAACTTATTAATTATTAAAATCAATTTTAACAGATGGTAAAGTAGATATTAAATATTAATCCAAATAACCATTACTGAAAATATGTGAAGCAAGATGTTTTGAATTTACTTCAGTTAATTTTAATTCCTACCAAATTAAAGATCTGGAAATGGAGGCAATTAAGTGAAGAACATACAGTTGAATCTGAAGACCCACAGTCTTTCCTCATATGTGAGAGAGATAATATTGTCCAAGTAAGCAGAGAGAAATTGATCCAAAACTGGCATAAAGGGAGGAAAGAAGCCTGCTGTGTTTATTGCCATATTTCTGCTATCAAAGAAGTAAAAAGGTAGAAAATCCAAGGGTAGATTACGTATTTATTATTTCTTTGCAAAATCAGAAGGAAATGACCCAGTCATTTCTTTGTTTAATAGCAGTTATGGAAATGCAACAGGATTTTGTTGGGAGAAGCAATATGCTATGCTATAACAACTCAAAACTTCTTTGTCAAGCCCAGGTTGTTTTGCTGGTTGCAGTGAAACTGAGTAAATTCAGGATGAGGAGAAAATATAGCCTTTTTTGTAGTGTTGATCATGAGGAAAGAGAAAATGCCATAGAATTGTCCTGTTTATAATAATTTTTTAAAAAAAGAAAGTTTAAGTAAAGATACATAAACAAAAATTGTGCTTATGGTAGTTTAACCAGCATAGTCTATGTGTATTCCTTTGCTTCTTTTGCAGTAGTGACAGACTTTAAAAGAATTGATGACCATGTACACATACATACTGCTTTTAGGATTCCAAGACTTTTTAATGTAAATATAACTTAAAATTTATACACTGTTGATTTTTTAAATACAAAATCTTTACATACTCTTATGTATTCTTATACAGTTCTTGATACATTAAGTGTATTTGGATTGTACATCCTTAGTACAGCAGCACTATGGTATTTTGCCCTGACATCACAGCACCCAAAAACATAAAAGGCTTTTCATGAATTGCCAAGACCAGATATATACAGTGAATAAGAATATTTTTGGGGAGTGGGAAACTTACATTATTTGTTTTCATTGTTTTACATTGGGATGAGTGACACAGGGCTATTTTTTTTTTTTTTTTTTTGTAGCAAGCAGGCTGTGATCATGTTTTGAATTCCAAGGCAAGGAGAGACAAATGTGGAATCTGTGGTGGTGATAATTCTTCATGTAAGACTCTAGCAGGTACTTTCAACAGTGCTCGTTATGGTATGTTTGGTTTTTTAAAAGTCTTCATGCACATTTCAGTGTGGCTTAGAAATTATGTTTTATATTTGAGGAAGTGGGATTTCAGTGTATGTTTTTAGGGCCTCTGTGAACAAAAAATATCTCTGTTTTTCTGTCACATGTGCCCTCTCAAGGATGCAGGGGTAAACACTGTGACACGCTGATGTATTCAAGGGGAAAAAAAGAATCAATCTGCTCTAAGGTCAAAACAAAAGACACGAATAAAAGATATGAGGGTAAAAGTACTTCAAAGGGAAGAATGCTTCCTGCTTTGCACTTTGCATTCTCTCATCTGAAACTATGCAGCTGAAAGACTTACTCCAATGTCTCATTTTTGTTGTGTAAAGAGATAGCAAGAAGTATGTGGTGTGAGCAGCTGATGAGATTCCTTTTTTCCTATATTGAAAAAAAGAGCCTGTGAAATGTGAGCCTTCTCTTTCCAGAGAACATGGGTAGCGACATTTATGTTCTTTCCTCTTCATTGGCATGTAGTGAATGAGAAACTTCTGAATAGCCCTGGTAATTCCTATTTCTTTGATTTAGTTTCTCTAATAGAGCTACTGATAGTTCTTCTATACGTAGTTCTTTCTGGGAAGTATGGAGAGACTATTGTATGTGTGTAGCAGTGCAGTTAAGTAGTTAGAGCATAGAACATAAGGACAAAAGTCTCCAGGTTAATATCAGATTCCTAAAGGATCCTTCATGCTGCTTCACTGATTGAAAGAGACCACAGGCAAAGTGAAAATGATACTTGGAGAACTGCCAAATAGGATCTTCATAGAACAAAAGAATTGCTGGTTGAAGAGAGAAGTATGCCCAGTATCCTGTTGGATTTTTTTTTTCTGGCAGAGGGCTTGCACTAAGCAAAAAGTACCAAAAAACTTAAAGGTAGGCTACAGCTACTCTTCCCATACAAATACACGTAACTTTTCTTGTGTTTGTCCTGAGAAGTTGGAAGAAGACACAATCAGCTATTAGAGGTTTTCTGATTAGGATTTCTGATTTATTATAGTGTTTCTGAAAAGTGGTCAAAACACTAAAGGAAAAGAATGTATTATTTTGATAATTCTGATTAAAGGACTGTCAGTGTTTTTGTTTTCCACCACTATGAAAGATCTTTCTGCTTATAGGTAGCACATGAATTCTGTCACAAATTTGATACACGTGACCATTACATCAAGCTGCCATTTATACAAATATGGTTGAGACCTGCTATGCAGGTTTTTTATAGTTTCCTCCCACATTTTGTCTTCTGTCATTCTATTAGCACAAAGTCTTCAGCATGTGAGATGAGGGGCTTTCTTGAGTGTGTTTTGGTTTTCTTCCCACTATGTTGGAAGATTGACCAAACACTCTGTATTTATCCAGAGCTTGCAGTGTGTCAATTTGCAATTGCGGTGCTGCCCCCAGCTGGTGAATGTGATGGACCTGTGATTAGATTATATGTTCGTTTAAATGCACAGCATAGTTTTACTAGTTAAAAGCACTGTGAAGTTAATGAATTATGAAATTGAAAAGGATATTGTCATTTAAATTTTTACCCACAGAGGTGAGTCAACTAACTGAAGTTAAATCATGGCAAGACTATTAAACACAGCAAATAAGTGGAAAAGTTAGCAGAGATTATATTAATGCTTCAGATTGTATGTTTGTGGTTATTATTTGTTTCCAGTTTGCCATACTCAGTTTTTCTTAGACGTAAGAATCCTTTTGAATTTTTGATTAGCACCTGTGAGAAATAGCTTTTTTTTTTTTAGCCTATGCTAAAATGTAGATCTTGATGCACCTTGTATAGTTACTGTACGACAAGGCTACCATAACAGTACTTGGAGGTATTACAGGAAATGATGGCTCATTTGTGAAGCATTTGTATTTTGAAGGGAGCACACTAGGGTAACATTTTAAGTAGCAGAATGTGGATCAAGCATGGCTAGCTTGTCTGATATATCTACCTATGTGTATGGCCTGCAACACTGCAATATTGGAGTATTTAGGACTCATTCTTTAGAGTGCTGTCATGCAATACTCCTGTGAGGTAGAGAAAAGCTAACCGAATTGTATAAACAGGGAGTGGAGATATTTCATGTTGAGTGACTTATTCAGACTTGTATAAAGGTTTGGTGGTTAAATTGTGAGGAGCTATAATGTTTCCTGAGTCCTGCTTGATATACCTGACTGCTTTCGAGGGTAGTGCTGCTCTCTAGAGATTTTACTGAGTAAGTTGAACTCATGTTATCGGTAAAGAATTGAATTCATATTTCTGAACACAGGAATGAATTTTAATGAGTTATGAAAATAAAAGTTCAGTTCAACTGATGGAAAAACAAAATAAAACAAAAACCAACAACAAAGGAATTTAGTATGCATGAAGATATTCACATTTCCGTCCTCAAACATGACAGCATTCAGGAGTGGTTGTCACTGGTGCACTGCAGGGTTTTGTGAATAAAACTAGTTAAACTTTTGTTCATATTTACTAGTATTTGACTATTTCAGAGGAGGGCCACAAAAATGATCTGAGGGATGGAACACCTCTCCTATGAAGAAAGGCTGAGAGAGTTGGGGTTGTTCAGCCTGGAGAAGAGAAGGCTCTGGGGAGACCTTATTGAAGCCTTTCAGTACCTAAAGGGGGCTTATGGGAAAGATGGGGATAGACTTTTAGCAGGGCCTGTAGCGATAGGACAAGGGGTAATGGTTTTAAACTAAAAGAGGGCAGATTTAGACTAGATCTAAGGAAGACATTTTTTACCATAGGGGTGGTGAAACACTGGCACAGGTTGCCCAGAGAGGTGGTAGATGCCCCATCCCTGGCAATGTTCCAGGTCAGGTCGGACGGGGCTCTGAGCAACCTGATGTAGTTGAAGATGTCCCTGCTCATTGCAAAGGGGTTGGACTAGATGGCTTTTAAAGGTCCCTTCCAACCCAAACTATTCTATGATTCTATGATCCTTCTGTACAGAATTAATTTGTGAATAATTACATTGCAGGTTACAATGTTGTAGTAAATATTCCCAAAGGAGCAACAAACATTGATATTCGTCAGCACAGCTACTCAGGGAAACCAGAAGATGACAACTACCTTGGTAAAAGCCTCCTGTGTATAACATTGATGGATAGTTTTTGTGCTCTTGCCAGAGGTCTGCTCTAGACGTGTATTATCAGAAGTCTAATAAAGTCTTTAGAGCAAATATCTAATTACATTATGTCATCATTTGCCTGAGTCTCTCTGTAGATACTAGTTTTCAGAAAAATGAGTGAGATGTTGTTGGCTTTCTAATACTTAAATGTGTGTGTTCTTTTGTCAGAGAGTAGGAATTATAGCACATTGCATCATTTTGTCAAATTTTTAACTTTATTGTGGCAATGTTAATTAAAACTCCACAAGTGAACTCAAGAATAATGCAAGTATTTGTGGTTTCAAATCTTGGAAGCATACATTTTGTTTATCTCTTTTTCTATTATGTCTGAGTATAAAGATCACATGTTGATAGATTTGCAAGTATGTGAGAGGAACAAATAATTCATAAGCACATTGTACCAAAAATCTTGGTTGTTCTATTTCACAGTACTTAACATTATATCTGAAGTGCCTGAGAGAATATTGGTGCATATTTTCCTTCTGTCTCTTCTTCCATTACCATCCTACTCAACAAACTTAGGAGTTCTCAAAATATTTTCTTTGACACCTGTTGCCCTGTTGTTGCACGTGCATCTTGCAGAACACAGAAACAACCCTCACCTCCTGACACTAGCTGCCATTTCAACTATAGTAATACCTGAATATCATGCCTTTACTAAAAATTTTACTTTATTTTTCAATTTAATTTTTAACTTGTTATTTGTCTTTATTATTGTAAATTGGTCATTATATCAAATCATTATTATAAATGCTTAATAATTTACTTCATTTTTATTTTAAAATTTACTTTTAAAACTCACTTCACTAAAAGTAGTTCTAATAAATACAGGAACGTGGGCTGTAGAATAGTCCAGAAATACAGATAATTCTTGTTTCCTTCTACAGTAGCAGAACCTAACCAAATTTAAAAGTGATGACTGCGGTCAACCCTTCATCAGAACAAGTATTATTAAAATTGTGTTGTTAATGCAGAGAAAATCCATGACAGCTGCTCAGGTGATAGTTACTGATGGTTAGGATTGAATTAATGCATTAGAAAATGTTTGATACAACTTTAAAGTATTACACATGGACTAAAATAAAGCTAAGTGTTGATGAGAAGATATATTATTGAGTTTTTATTGATAGAACCTTTTGATTAAATAGATGCTTTATTTCCAATATTTTATTTTACTTATAGCTTTATCTGATATTCATGGAAATTTTATCTTGAATGGAAATTTTGTTGTAAGCATGTCAAAAAGAGAAATCAATATACAAGGAGCCATTTTTGAGTACAGTGGTTCAAACAATACGATAGAACGAATTAACAGCACTGATAGAATCGAAGAAGAGCTAACCTTACAGGTGCATGTTTACTTTTTTCATAAGTTTGAAAATTTGCTACATGATCATTATGTTCATAATTTTATGTTCAAATTCACTGAAAAACAGTTATCGTTTTATCTCAATTAAGGTTTTGTGTGTAGGGAACTTATACAACCCTGATGTGCGTTATTCATTCAATATCCCAATAGAAGACGGAAGTGATCTGTTTACATGGGATCCTTATGGACCCTGGCAAGACTGCAGCAGGATGTGCCAAGGTACTGTGAATTCCTTTGTCACCAGAACCAAAGGCCTGATGGCATTTAGGAAGGGACTAATCTTAAGTATTCAGATTTTTCACCCCCTACTTGTAAGGAAGAAACTCAACACTCAGTAGACTTGAGGTGCACAGAGCCTTTACGGGAAGAATGGCTTCTGATTTTTTTTTTTCTGCTATTTTCAGTTTCATGCAATGCAATTCTATATTCAAAGCTACATTTGTGTTCCTTTCTTTTGTAGTCATAGGAGTGTTTTGTTTTAAAAAAAGAGTTGAATCAAGTCTAATGCATCCTTAGAAAGCAGTATTGTGTATCCACTAGTATTAGGGTTGTGTTATTTCCAGATGGTCAGTGACTTTCCTAGTATCTTTCCTATATATCTATTTGTCTTTTTTTGTTATCTGCTACATGGCATGAAGCTATTTAAAGATATATTTTACAATTTTTTAACTGTTACTCTATAGGCCATTCCAGTGTAAAAATAAAACTTCAGTATGTATGAAGTGTATATATAAAGTGTACATACATACAGATTTTTGATAGATGCTCCTATTAGCAGGTGCTAGAAATGCCTGTAGGTATGTGATGGCGAGTTTCTTCTGGTTTTGAGTCATGCTGCAGACATGCTCACGTGCTAAAGAAGCAGCGCATCTGTCAACTGTGGTACTTCTCCCAGCACTCCAGATCTTTTAGGTATCCTGTAATCAAATTTTCTGCTTCATTAAAGAAAGGGATCACAATCTCTAAATTAACATAGTGGTTTGAAAATTTGGTAATTAGCAAAGGACAGAAGTGATGCGTTTGGAATTCTTAACCTGATGAGTAGATGGACTGTTGCACTTTTGCAGTTTTCTGAAAGTTGGTATCCTCATGAGACCACTGTAGTACAGCTGGGAGATGGCAGCAGTGACTGGGACAAGGTTGTTCTCCACCTGAAATGTAGTCAGCTGCACAAAGCAGCATGTTTTTGCAAAATCTGCTCTATACAACGATTAGTGTTAATGGGGTATCTCAGTTAAATTCCTAAATGATAAATGGAATCCATTAGTGTAAAAAGGCACTCTTATTTTAGCCCTTTATTAGCTTTTTTTGGTTCCTTTTCAAGGTATTCGAAGAAGAAGAATGACATGCATACGTAAAAGTGATCATGTGGTAGTGTCTGATCAAAGATGTGAACTTATACCCACCGTACCGGATGCCTTTGAGGAGTGTAATACAGAGTGTGAATTAAGGTAAGAAGAGGTTCAATAACTGATGGAGCTGTTGTGGTCTTACATATTGCTATTGATAGAGATTGAAACAAAGTGACTCAGATTTCTATCCTCCGTCCCTCCACCCCGCTTTACCTCCCTCATCCTTCACGTCTCTCCTTCCTTTCCTCAAATCTATTGGTATAATGGGTTTATAGATTTTGTTTATATCTCTGAATCTAAGTAGAACTAGTGTACTTTCTAATTTTTATTGGTAAAGTACAAAGTCTTTTGTTAGGATTGTGAATCTGTTCTATATATCCTGGTGCAAAAAAATTGTATTGCTGGGTACATTTTTCACCAGAATTGTACCCACAACTGGAACTAATCTAAGACAGACCTGTGTTTTTGCACTCCAAGAAAGCCCACGCTGAAGTGTTCAGAGAATGAGCAGTTAGAATTATAGCTTACATTTTTCAAAGTCAACTAGGGGATTAAGACAAAAGATCCTTTAAATTTAAAAAGATGTTTTTAAGCTTAGGAGTAAAATTCTTTTATTTTGCTTTGAAAATTCCAGTCATGAGATAGATTTTACAGTTTCATCTGTTCCCTAAAATGAATATCTATATTTACATGACAATTCGTGGTAAATTCTCTGAATGCTTTATTCACTGTGGTCTTATTTTTTAAACCATAGTTAGCTTTCTATAACAGTTTATCTTTGTAGGTGGCACAATGTCGGCAAAAGTGACTGCACATCGAAGTGTGGCCCAGGGTATCGGTCTATAGAGATCCACTGCATGAAGTACTCTGTTGCAAAAGGACTCAGTGTTCCAGTGGGTGATAAGTACTGTGCTGATCAGCAGAAACCACCAACCAGAGAGCCCTGCCATGGTGACTGCCTGTTAGCAAGTTGGCACTACACAGAGTGGTCAGAGGTACAAATTCAAAACATTATAATTGTACCATTATAGTTCTGGTTAGCATTCATATAAAATTTTTATTTCTATATTAATTTGTTTAAGTAACTAAAAGAAAATGTATGAGAAATGGAGTTGTAGGAGGAGCTAATACCAATCTTTATATTTCAGCAACTTCCTGATTTTTTTAAGAAACTTCACATTGTTTGCAGCTTGGTTTTGGAAGTCAGCACAGAACTGGTGGTTAAAGGTGTATGTTTTATTTACAATCTTAATAATTTACTTCTGAGAATATTCTGGAGAAAAGGAATAAGTACAATTTCAGCTTTAATGTTCATTAAAGAATTTTATCTTGGAACTACTAAACAAAGTGCCAAATTTATCTCACGTGAACATATTAGCAGTCTGTGGATTAAATGTAAGATACATTTTTCTAAGACAAGTCTTTCACTTTTAAGTCTTACAGTATATTTTGACCTGGTTTTATTGTGTTTCCTGTTTCACAATACTGTCTATACACCACAGTGTTCCAGGAGCTGTGAAAGAGGTGTCAGAACCAGAGAAGCTTTTTGCATGAACAATTTGGGTCGTCATCTTCCTGACAGAGAATGCCAGGAACTTCCAAGAGTTGTAACACAGAGTTGCAATGAATTCTTATGTCCAAGCTGGTCTGTTAGTGAGTGGAGCGAGGTAATGAACCATGTAAAACTTAGGACGCTTTTTGTCCTTGTCATTGATATTAAAATAAGCTACTTTAAGTGTTTGGTTTTTTTGTTCTGACTATTTTGGGGCACACAGTAATAACAATTCTGAAGACCTAGGATCTGGCTGATATATATCCCAGATGTACAAATGGCATAAGGACATCTGAAAAACGCACCTAGAATTTATTTTTCTCTGAAATTTTGTTACTTTGAAATGAGGTAGTGAAGCTACTTAAACTAAATCTATCTACAGTAATATGCATACCTTCCTTTTTATGAAGCAATTATATCCGTTTTATTATATATTATATGGGTATAAAAGAATCGTGGATAGTTTAAACATTTTTCATGTGAAAGCTGTGATATGTGCACTCATATTTTAAACAAGTATTCTTTATTCTAATGGAAATAAATGATCTGTACATAGGTCTCATGTTTTTGTAGCATTAGAAACTTAATGGTTATTCCTTTGTATTAGTATTTGGGTTGATATTTATGGGAAATGGAGAGCTCATAAAAGAACTAGTCTTGTTGGACTACTTACATTCATGGAATATTTTTGTTATTTATGTGATCTTTAGAATCTAACAGATTACTGAAAGAAAGTGAAGCCATTAATGCAGATTCATGTTTTTACAAATGGATGACTCTAATAATTTTACAGTGTCCTGTGACATGTGGCAAAGGAATGAAGCATCGTCAAGTATGGTGCCAACTTAATGATGAACAACTGAGAGATGATTTCTGTAATCCAAATGATAGACCAGAATCAATAACACAGTGTGAACTTCATGAATGTGCATCTTGGCAAGTAGGGCCTTGGGGATCAGTGAGTACATAAGGATTCCTGGCTTCTTGTTTTCTAGTTCGGACTATGAGTGATCACAAAACAATACCTCTTAAATATTTTAATTGGATCTTAAGCAGTTACTTTAGTTGAATTGATTCACGTGTGTGTTTGCTTCTATTGGTTATCTAAGCTGTAATTTAGGAACACCAACATATAAGTTAAATGCCTAAAATAGTCATTGATCCTGAGCCTTAATAGCAATGATGCTTTTACACATCAATGTATTACATCTCCAAAATAATGAAATGTAGACAGCAAACTGTTCAGATGAATCAGACAGGTAAAAGACCAAATATTTATAGGTATGTGGGCATATTTAAGTGGTAGCTTTAATTAAGATCATAGAAGTGTATATGCTAACATTAGCAGCCAAAAAGACTTAGTATTTTGTTGTTATGTTTTGTCTTGACCTTCAATGATAAAAGATCTGCTATCTATGTGAAAGTGCTGTTGAAAAATATGTTCCTGTGTGTAAGGATGCTCATCTAATGTATACCAGAGTGCCTTCAAAATTCTGAAAAAAGTGAATTAATTTGCAAAGGAAACCTTTGTCAGCAAATAGATGAGAATTAATTAAAAAATAATAAGATACTCAATTTCATGGAGCTTTCACAAGGTCAGGTTACTCAAACCAACAGAGGTGTTGGATTATTCATTTTTCTTCTTACATATAACCTGTTAGTAAAATACAGAATGAATATACCTTTGGAAATTAAATATATGATTAACTCAAACATTTATTTTGTATAGAACTTCTCTCATGTAATTTTTTTTTACGTTAGAGATAACCACACTGTTGTCTAACATAATGTTGAATTCCTTTTGAGAATCTTTTGATCACAAGGATCAAAACAGCTTTCTACCCCTACAAGCTAAATGTAAAAATGAAATAAAAAATTAATTCAGTCCCATGACATAATTCTTCTGAACAAAAAATCACTGTGTATGGCCTTGCTGGAACAGCTTGTACAAGCAATTGTCACTGGAGCAGAGCTTTCCATTGCAGTTTTTCTACTGTACCATTGGGTAATAGCTATTGATGACCTGGGTTTTTACCAGTATTTGTGCTTGAGCCACAAAATTTATAGGATGGGATTTATGTCATAATATTTTCAGCCATTTAACATTTTAGGTGCTGCCTTTGAGTGTGCTCTTCTCAAACACTATAGTGAAGGGAAAGACATTTAACAGCTGCAGTTCGTGATTCATTTGGAAGCCACCTCTTACTCCCCGCACACCCCCCTCTCCCCCACTTCCTCCATCCCAGTTTTTATTGCTGAGCATGACATTATATAGCATGGATTGTCCCTTTGATCAGTTTGGGTCACTTATCCTGACCTTGTTCCCTCTTGATCTCCTGCCCACCTCCAGCCTACTCATTGCATGGGATAGAAGGGGGAAAAAGAGAAAGCCTTTATCCTGCAAAAGCACTGTTCAGCAATAGCCAAAATACTGGTGTGTTATGAACACAGTTTAAGCACCATATGGTCTGCCATAAATAAAGTTAACATCCCAGTAGTCATTCCTATTCATTCTAGAAAGAGTTTTAAAATAGAAAATGTAATTAAAAATTAGATTTGATTATAAATAGCGCTATTTCAAGTGTGTGAAATTGTTGACTTTAACAGTGTGCTGTAACGTGTGGACGCGGATACCAGATGCGTGCAGTCAAATGTGTCACTGGGACTTACAGAGTTATTTTGGATGATGACAGGGAATGTAATGCTGCTACTCGTCCTAGAGATAACCAAGTAAGTTAAAAAATACTTTTCAGTTGATTGTACATTTTAGTTAAAAACATCTAAATAGAAGTGTTGTTTACTGACTCTGAGGGAACTTGCAGGAAATGAGTTCTAAAATCAGAAAAAAATACCAAAATTTTTTTTTTCCCTAAACTTCAAATTTTGCCAGAGAATTAAGTAAAAGAAGAGTAATTTGGAGATTGGACATTTCAAAATTTGGTATGTGACTGAAGGGGTCAAAAGGCCTTTGATTATTTGAGCAGGGAGGGAAGCTCCAACATGTAGGGTATTATAAGGAGACTGCTTGCCGTGATGCTTAGTAGTAGCACCTGACTGGCTTGGTATTCTCTAAAATTCTGCTTGTATACAGTTCTTAACAGAATGACATGGTTACTTGAAGAAAGCTTCAGTTGTTGGAATAATACTAATTCAAAACTGTTTAGACATGAGTCATGATTCAGTATGGTATTAATATGGTTCTTTACCTTTTCTTCTTGTCTCAGTTTACTTACTTCATCAGTTCCCTTAATTTAAATCTATCATTTTCCAGAAGAAATTTTTTTAATGTAGTCAGTGGCTTTACCTTTAACTAAAAGCAATTGGTGTCTTAGGTGCTATGTATTAATGTGTTTATCTGGCCACCAGATTGATACATCTCATTTATATCCAGATAAACGTGTAACCACATACCTCCTTGAGGGCATTGTCATCTTCTTGTCTCAATTATAAGAGGAAAAAAACGATTCTGTGGTCCAGAGTAAACCAGTCACAAGTTACCAGCACTGTGATGGCTACTTGAATAAGATTTCAAAATATAAAAGCCAAGTATAAATTTATTTCCACTTACATATGAAAACACTGGGTTTGAGTATGCTGTATATTTTGAATTGTGGTACCTGTTTGGCTGTTGACTGAAACTGGGCAATTTTCTGTTCTCAGTAACTGAAGGTATAAAGGACATGACAGCACAGCCACTATCTTCACTCAGTCCTGTACTGCATGTGGCTATGAAACAGGACACAGTAATGTCTATGGCCCTTGTCTCCACCAGCAAGTTACCCAACACAGTTCTTTCTCAAAGTGCTAAAATTTTATTAATTATTAGTAATACAGTTTTAGCATCAAATAACATTTAGCATCAAATAAAACTATTCAATGAAAAGCCTTTGAATAACACCAGGGAAAAGTTAGGAGATGGTATTTACTTGTTAATAAATGCTGGCTTATTGTTATGGTAGGATCTAACTCTATGGGATCTATTTGCTTTACATTTGGCTCTTCCAAAATGTATATTTTGAAAGCTTTTTTCCCCTCACCCCCACAGGAATGTGAATTGCCCTCTTGTCCAGAAACTACAAAATTATGGACTACATCGCTTCCTCTAGTTCAGGTGGGGAAGGTGACCCAATGGAGATATGGATCATGGACCCCAGTACGTAATGTAATAGTGATCACATCTTGCAGAGCAGTTCTCCATTCCTTCACCCATTTTTCCATAAAGCTCTCACTAATATATTTTTCAGACTGAAATCTGCTTGGGATAAATTTTAAAGGAATTCAAATTTTTTTTTAAGAACCTGCTTTTTAAGGAGGAGGTAGACACTCCAAGAAAATTCTGTGTGCTTCAAATCTAGGCAGGGAAAATAAGGAGGGGAAAAGAACAGGATTCTAGGAGCTGGGGTTCTGAGCAAAATAGGTTTCATGTGATTGAGAGTTTGCGAGGAAGCATTTCCTTTTAAATAATTCATCCATTTCTGAGTATGGAGAACATCTTTCATTCTAAACTATTATTTAAATCTTTTATGTGAATAGCAATATTAAACAGTTTGGATCTTTAAAGGTCTAATTTTACATAATTTGTAAAATAAGCATTATAAAAAAATGGTTTCTACACAAACTTTGTTTAATGGAAGGGTTTTTGATTTGATAGTGTTGAAAATTAGTTTTACTTGAGAACAATGTGAAAATTAAAATCTTCTATTAAAATGTGGGTGTGTCTGTTAATCCCTTGAGTTTCTTAGCAAAGCATATAACATAATTATATCTTTGCACAACTATTTTAACTAAATAGCAGTAAAGAGTGCATAGACTGAGTCCTCTCAGAAACTCTTTACTAAATCCACCTTCTTCAGCTTCTCAGCTATAAAGACATCAGAAGAGGCTCAAAGGAATATGCTAATATAAACTAGAATGACAAATGGATTGTGAATATGAGTTTTTATTTTATCAGTTGATGTAAATATTGCATCACTGTGTAACAACTAAAATATTCTGGAAGTTACTCTCTAATGTTTCTATTGTTAATAAATTTAAAAATTGCCTTTGCAACTGTATGATGAGTCCATGTTACAGTTGAAATGCTACCTGTTCAGGTATGCTGAACTGCTTCTCAAGAACTAAGGTCATACAATTCAGTTCCAGGCCAACCAAAATTCTTAAGGCCTAAACCATCCAGCAATATTTCACTTTTCTTCCTGAATGCATGGCTCGATCAGTGTGAGCTGCAAATCTGGTTCTCAGTGTTTAATTCTAAAGTCAAGCTGATATTAAGCTATGTTAGTATTTTAGATGCTTGCATGATCTTGTTTTGGTCTCCCAAAGTGCGATGAGCTTGGATTGTTCTCTGACAGTGCTCTGCATCCTGTGGGAAGGGTGATCGTGCTCGCTATGTGAGTTGTAGAGATGCTCATGGAGGAATAGCAGATGAATCTTTCTGTGCTCATTTACCACGACCAGCTGAAATTTCAAGCTGCTTTAGCCCATGTGGAGAGTGGCAAGTTGGAAATTGGTCCCCTGTAAGTACTAATTATAATTTTTTTTTTAATGTGTCTATTTAGATTATTGGCCCAAATCTCTGGTTAGAATTTGGGATTTCATATTCTGTGCAAGTTTGATTGAAATTGCATCCCTTGAAAAAACAAAGTATATGTTTCTTATTGTCAAAAGTAAATATAAATGTCTTTGGTTATTGAGTATCAACATTCTATCACAAATGTTGTGTTAATTTTTGGTCAGTGTACAGTTACCTGTGATAGTGGAATAGTAACAAGACAAGTTATCTGTGTCAACTATCATCAACAAATCAACGAGAATTACTGTGATCCTGAAGGGCAACCTTCCAAAGAACAAGAATGTAACATGCCACCATGTCCACCAGTTTATCATGTTCTGAAAACACATGACCCTCCAAGCCATTTTCCAGAAATAGGTTACCCTCCAATACACCATCCACAGGAGAATATAAACCAGTGGAACCGTCCCTCTGGGGGAGGATATCAATGGAGAACTGGACCCTGGGGAGCAGTAAGAATTTTTTTTTAATATATTAATTTGTCCTCTCACGTGTGTGTTAACATTTCTAGAAAAGTTATTGCAGTACAAATTTGGTCAAAAGAGAAGCACATTTATTTTAAATATTATTATTCTATTAAATTAAAAATGTAATTTTTCTGTGATTTCAAATTCAAAATACTTCTACGTAGTAATTTTTATTTGAAAATTTCAGTTTTGAAAGATAATATTAAAAATAATAATTTAAAGTTGTTTTAACCAACATATTTTAGATTTTTCTGATTATGCAATGGTGCTACATATGTTCACATGTTTTGGTAGTGCTCTAGTACTTGTGCAGGTGGATTTCACCGTCGAGTTGTAGTATGTCAAGATGAGGAAGGAAGAAGTGCTAGTTATTGTGATGAGGCAACAAAACCTCCAGAGTCAAGACACTGTGATTCTGGACCCTGCCCACGATGGAACTATGGGAACTGGGGAGAAGTAAGATCATTTCACTTTCAAATGGAAACATTATTTACCACATAAGCTTAGAAATAGTAACATATTTACTTGACTGTGAATTGAATGAAACAACATTTTTTTACTTATTTAAAAAAATGAGTTTCAACTTGTTTAGATAAACTTTGTTCTTTGATCAAATCCGGAACTGTAGTGTAAATATGAGTAGTATAAATATACATTCAAAAGAAGTAAGTACTGTGTGAGGCTAAGGGTGTACAACACATAATTTAGCGTTGCAGTATCATCTTAAATCTTGACATGTACAAAACTGTTTTCTGTTACAAAATGATGAATTGTACACAGAAAGACCTCAATGTAATAGCTAGTCTAAGAAAAAAATGAGCGCAAGATGCTGCAAAGAAACTTTATTACATCAAATTTCGTAGGTACTGACTAGAATAACTGCATGTAGTGGTTTCTACTGGGTTGTAGTTACAAATTAGAAGTATGAAGATAGGATCATGCATCTAAAATGTGTGCCTGGGTTAGAATGTTTTGATGAGACATTGTACATTATTGGACAAAGAACAGTTTCTCCATGCCATGTGATGTCCTGTCTTGACCATGCATTCTTTCTCAAACAGTACAGAAAGAGTTAAAGCTGATTAGCATTCCTTCTAATCTAATCTCTTACGATTCCTGCCCTTTTCTTATTCTTGATACATCAATATCTAGAGTTGGGTAAAGAAGAAAATATGTGACTTTTTTATTCTTCTTTTTTTCGCCCCTCATTTTGTCCAGATTTAGCCATTTAGTTCTCAAGGCCAGTCTGAGTGTCATGTTTTTCCTTTCTGCAGACAATTGCTGCAGACAATTGGGATCTAGTTAACGCAGATGCTGCAGTTTTTGTCTAATTTAGAATCCCCTGAAATACAGTAAAAAGCTATAAACTATTGGAACATGCTCACTTTTGATCAGATTCTTTTTAATAGCTCATTAGAAATGAGAATTAGTATTTTTGTCTGGTTTTGCAGAATTACAGCAAAACTGAAACCCACAAAACACATATTTTACACTTGGTCTGTATAAGTCAGACTATGAGAAAGTGTGCCTAGTGCCTGAGTTTTCTCTTTTCTGGAAGGGAAAACTAGGTTTTGGACCAATTTCCATCTTTTCCTCCTATCAAAGAGAGCTATATATGCACATTTATTCTCACAAATGGTTACTCCTCCTTGATAGAGTAGATTCTCTGTAACTGAGACTTTTTGCAGAAAATCACTTGATAAACTATAAAAATGTAGCTTGGTAAATGATTTGGTGGGAGAATTGTTCTTTCTTTATATGACCATAAATTCTTATTCTTGAATTGAGTGTCCAGGCAATGTGAAAATAGGCATAGTAAATGATAGCATGTACTGATTATTGCTGTATCTTTTTCCTTTAGTAGTATGTGATGACTCTCTTAACAAAAATATTGCATATAAAATTCTGTATTTCAGTGTACTCAAACTTGTGGAGATGGAATAAAGACAAGACTGGTGATTTGTCAGCTTCCTACGGGCCAAATGTTGGGTGATCAAAACTGTGAAATTCTAGACAAGCCACCTAATATGGCACAATGTAATGTGCATTCTTGCCCTGGTGATGTTTCATGGCATCGGGGACCATGGAAATCGGTACGATAGCATTCACTAATATTTTTTGCTTTCTTGTTCTTTCTGTCACTCTATTTCCCCTTGCTTTTTAAAAATTATATCATTATTATTTTATTTGATAACAGTGAAATAACAATGCATGTGGAATATAGTCTATGTAGATTTATTAAGCAATTGTTCCTGCAGTCATTGAATTAAATGGGAAACAGCCATTTACTTCAGTGGGAACAGTATCATGCTCTGTAAAACATCATAGGGAATATTTTGAAAATTACCAGAAATCATGATAGCTGATAGCAATACCTAATAGGTTGTTCTGTTTTGAAGGGTTATGATTTGATCTGTGTTTAAATTTAAAAGTATATGCTGTAATTTATACTGTAGTATTATCTACATATTTATATTTGTAAAAAAAAAGCTTTTTAGTGCATAACTTTTTTTCTAATAGTATATTTAAGTATAAAATAACTCACACACATGTATATTACACTCTGTCATCAAACATTTTACTCCGTATTATGTGTACATTTGTGTATAAAAGTTTATATTTGTGGTTTTAAAACAGTGACTAATTAAAGCTGTCTATGTATAATTATGTATGTAACTCTAATATGTTATTGTCTACATGTCACTGTCTATTAATGTGTAAAGATGCCTACAGTAATCACCATTAATCTTTAAAATTGCCACTAGCAGATTATTAACATACTGAAGTAATCATAGCAAGCTCTACAATATAGAGTACATTATATTTCCCAAGCTGTGAAGTTGACAACAATATTTATTATTTTGCTCATTTCTAAGGAGAATAATGGCAATCAATCAAAGGAGACTGGATCCAGTTCTGGTTCCATCAAAGTCAGTTAAAAACCTGTCATTAACTTCCCTGGCAGATGGGCTAGGACAACAGTTCTTTTTTTTTTCTATTAGTAATACTATGTAATTTGGTTCTTTGAATTAACATGGAAACATTTTTTAAAATATTGTCCAATTTAATCTTTAAATAATTTATTAGTGTTTATATATTCTAATTTATTGCAAACGACTTTAAAATGAAAGTTTGAATTAATAATTCACCACAGTTCTTTCTTTCTTCCACTGTGCAAAACAGAGTTTTGGGTTTATGTTTTGCAGACACGAGTGTCTTATTTAGCCATTAGCCGAATAATTCGTGGTGACTTGCTAATGCTCAATTAATGTATGTACTTCAGGTGTTGAGAAGACAAGCAGGGCATTCAGCACACAGTTGCTTTTAAACTCAATGTTTGTTTTGGTTTTAGATCGAAAGTTAGTCACAGCCCGTTCATTCCCTTTGCAAAGATTTTCATGTTCGTTTATATCTCAATTTACACAAAAAGCCATTTTAATCCTTCAAAAGCTAGTTTAAAATGGAATGTAGTTGTCAGAATGAGTTTGTGGCCTTTGTTTTATATATGATTGCAAGCTCTGTGGTTATTCAGTAATAGTTTTCATTTCATCACACTGTCACATGGTGTTTGCGGAAACAAACATAGCAGATTCAGGAGATAAAAGCAGGTTCATATATTAAATATGCTGTCACTTTTTAGCAAATTAGTTAGTTTGAACGCTGCCAACACACAAACTTCAGTTAAATTTTGTTGCTGTTTAAACAGAGCAAAACCTATTCATTGAGGACGACTATTATGAAAGAGCAGTAAAAGCTTTAGTCACGAAAACACTGTTGTAGCCTGGGACAAATGGCTTTGTTTAGCCTTCACCTATGGGTGATTGACTAGTGGTGTGATAGGTTGGCTATAGATCATGGCTCTACCTATCTTATGCCTTTCTGGCATAGAATATGCCCTGATGTAGGGGACTGTTAATGACTGGACACTCTCTGCAGGCTGGAGTCATCAAACATGTCACATCTACATTTGTTCCCTTCTGTATAAAGATAGGAAGAACCAGATAAAACGTTATTTATATTTTTGATAAAAGTTTTGAGTAATATTTATGTGTCTGGACAGCAATGCATTACTGCTATATCTACTAGTGAGATTGCAATGTCAAAACTTAGGTAGGAACTGAAATGCACTGCTTGCCACATTTACTGTAACTTGCCATAATAGATTCTGCAATCTTTTACTTCTGGCATGCATGGCACAAATGTAATACATGGAGAGGGTGAGTAGAAGGAAGGGAATTTCTGAGCAATTGCTTTACCTGGAACAACTCCTTGACCTCCTTGAATATTGGCCCCATCTCTGGCCCAGCCAGTTTCAGAAATAGGTATCAAAATTGCTTAAAAAACCTCTTCCTCATTCTGATGTAGCTTTCTCTAAACCACGTCTGAACTAAAATCTTCACTCATGGATTATTCCAGCTTTTGCATAGTCAGATAGTCTCCTCTCAAATTTTAGATTCCAGCAGAAATAAATTCAGAAGTCAAATTAGCTAAGACTAATTCAGAATCCTGAGTCAAGAACCTGATCCAGCATGTAGAAGGATCGTTCTAGTTTATCGTTGTCAGTGTCTTTTATACGCTTTTCCATTTTGGGGTGTTCAACTCCTTCCACTAGCTATCACTATATATTTGAGGGTAGAAGACTTTTAGCAATATGCCTTGTAAGTACATTTCTTTCAGATTTAGATTCATTTTACGTAATTAAATTAAGCATATCTTGTAAATGCACAACAGGGCAGTTGCAAGGAAGACCCTGTTTATGATTTGAAGCCAGAATTCTGGTTGATGCTTTCTGCAGTTTAGCAGCTATGGGCTGTTACACTTTATAGTGTCTGTCTATGGCTATCGGAGCGGACAGTTACAAAGCTTAAAGCTATGTACTCCTCTGTTGCTGGTGTTTGTAGTTGTCCAAAGGGATGTGAGGCAAGTAAATCTCAAATTCTAAAGGCTTGTACCACGCTAGGACACTTTCTCAGAAATATTATGCATATTCAGAAACTTCGATTCCTTGAACCTTTGAAACTTTCATTCAGTCCAGAATTTTCATATGATATCCAAGCCAGAAGGACACTCTGAAGCTTTGCAGGGAGGGTGGCTAAGAAACACATCCTTATGCCTGTGACTTGAATTCATTTGATCTGGAGGTCATTGAGAAACTCTGACAATGATGTTTTTGGAATGTAGCTTACATCTTCCACCCTCTTGGTTTTGTGCAAGTTTCTAAGGGAATTTTCTTTAGTATGAACTGAATCATGCTCATAATTTTTTCTCTTGCCTTTTTATCAAAACCCAAAGGAAACTAAGTGGGTTTACACCCAGTCTGTGCATCTTGAGGGACTCTGCCTTGTTTTCAAAGAATATTTGTGTCAAATATTAAACAAATATTCCTAAATTCAAATGTTTCAAAATTTGAAATGTTTTATTTCAAGATTTCATTGCCTTATTGACATGTATCTAGGTACACTACCTCTTTTTGATATACAAAAATTACAATACAGGTGTCTATATTTTGTTATATACGAATTTATAATGTATTTATAAGTTAAATAATACTTGAGGTAAATATAGCTGCTTATTCTAATGGAGTTGCACCACCAGTAAATTTGGCCTATATATCTTGGATACTTTTCTTTTAGGCTACTCTAATTTCATTGGTGAAGGGACTGAGGCAATGATCCAAAACTTCATGAAAGAATGAATAAATTACAAGCTAAAAAGTATGGAAACCATATGTCACATTATATAATGTCAAGAAAAATTCCATAGCATTCTGACAGCTGGCTAAGAGTACTTTGTTCTAGTATAGATTTTTATTGTATCCCTTCTTTCCACAGTGCATTATTGTGTTTAGTCCATGCAGTAAGAATTCTGGTTTATTGTATTCGTTTTCATCAGAATGGTTTAGGTTTTCTGACTCTAATGACAAGAAGTTGTTTTTTACTTAAAGCATGAAAAGAGAGAGTATTACAAACACACAAAGATAACATAAGTTTTTAAAACTGAGCCATAATTACTAGATTTAACAATTTTGTTCTTGAAGAGTTGTAGAATAATCTATCTTAGTTGAGTTCAAGAATGCTGCTTTGTTATGTTCAATACTAAGCTTTTTTTCCTTTGAACAGTATTCCCCATGTCCACGCACTTTAGTTTAGCCAAACAATCGTCTGTTACCTGACAGAAAGTAATGTGGGAATATAATCAAATCAACTGTTAGGTGGATTAATGGTTCTGATACAACAAATCTTCAGATACGTAGTGCAGATACACATAAAGTCTTGCAAAGCTTTCATGTATAGCACCAATGTAAAGTAGCAATACTAGAGAATGAAATATTCTTTTTATCGGTACTTGGCTGGGAAACAATTTGACACACAGCAGCAATTTAGATATCCGGTGCCAAAGCCCTGGCCTAGTACCTGGGCAAAACATATAATGTGACCAGACATTTTGTTTTACTCTTCCTTCTGCTGTTCAATAGGTGATAAGTCTTTAACTTATCTAGTATACTTTTCTTAATGGAGCGTTTTTATGGTGCCTTCACTTCAAGGATTGTATTTGACTACTAACTGAAGCTTTCTTGCTTTATCTCAGTTTCTTCTAAGAATTTGGTATTTATCTCTTGGTTAAATGGACATACCTTCCTTCATAGTCTCTTTTTCTATGCCTCCTAAGTTGTTGCCGCACAATAGAAAACAAGTGTAAGTTTCTCAAAATTCCCAATACATGTATGCTTTTACTGTGCTGTGTACCTTTCTTTTTATATATTTTCTTAAAGGTTTTATGGAGTATGAGGAGGAATCACAGTGGAGGAATAAAATAGGCTATTCATATATGGGAAGACAATACCTTCCAGTTTCACACAGTGAGGAAAGTTTGTTCGCATTTTTGGATGACAAGAATTTTGTTATGTTTAGGAGTTTGATTTTATTTTTGGTCCCCCATAGTTTTTCAGTGCTTAGCAAAACCATTGTAGAGCCAGGCAGCCAGACAGCAATGTTTCTGCTTAGGCAATTGGTGGTAGCAGTTGATACTAGTTTGGAAGCTTTATATTTCATTAGGGCTTTCCTTCCTGTATGAGTATGGATAGCAACCTAAGTTTTATCAGAGACATTTTAACCAGGTATGTTACAACTTGAAATGTATGCTTGCTTCTCATCCTTTCTCATTCATTTAGAAAGAATACATAGCTGGATTACTGAATCCAGCTTGTAACTGAGTGTTACCTAAAGGTCATTGTGGTATTCTATTATCAGTAAATCTTCATAGCACATTTGAAACCAGATAGCTTACTGTGTACACGTCTTATCTGAGCAGATGTAGCACAAGAAGCTGCTGTAACTTGAAGGTAACAAGTATGGCCTCAAAAGCAAACATATCTGCTCTTTTACATCAAACAATCGGTCTTTTTGATTTGTTCTAGTTGCCCCATCTGAACAGTTTCACATATAGTCATTGTGCAGCTTTATTGCTAAGTTCTACCACTTATGGCTCAGAACATAGCAAAGTTAAGGTCCATCTTGAGGTTTTTATCTTCTGTTAGATATTCTTGAAAACATCTAAATTTGGAATTTTATTTGAACACTGATGGAGGAGGATTTATACTCTCTAGTGTGAGTTAAACGTAGAGCAGTCATTACCACTTTGTTTTCTTATATTTGTTTTCTTAGCATGTTGGGCTTCATGCTCTTTTACTTCACATTTGTATTGTGTGTGAGTTGGGATAGGATACATCCGGTTCTTTTCAAAGTTAAGACTTATGAAGAGTTTGTCCTAGTATTTTACCATATACCAGTTGTGAAGTCAGATAATAATCGTAGAATTCTTTTCTTAATTACTTTAAAGTTTTTAAAGATACTTTCTGCAATTAAAAGAAGCTTAGATTGAAAGTGGAGAGCCACAACATTCCCAATAATAGTATTTGCACAGAGAGTTTTTACGCTGTTCTAACACTATTAAAAGACAAAACACTTACAACAAATTAGTCATGTCAATTGTTCTTCAGTTTTCTCTTTAGTTGCTCCAGAATAATTTCAGTGTAATTCTGTCTTTGCACTAGTGGAAGAAACCTATTATTACTTTTAATGAGTATAAATTTCTTTTTTAAGAATTGACACTCCAGTCCCCTTCCAGTGTTGTTACTGCCAGGCATCCCACTGACTTCTGCAGGAGCAGAAGCAGCCCAAACTTGCATAAGTAAAATATTTATTAGTTTTCATTTTAATGCAAAAAATCTTACTATGTATGATAAGTGCCTTCATTCACTTTTTCTAATGTGTAAAAAGTATTTATAACTTTAAAGATAATCTTTTATATTAAAAGGGAATTCAGAATCAGTGAACTTGGTTTTCAAAACCAGCTTCAGTCTTTTACCTCTAGGCTGCTGCCTAATGTCGAACTTCAGAATACCTCATTACCAATACAGCACATTTATTTAATATCCCACTGGCTGAAATCTTAATGTTAGCATATGCTATTCATTTTTTAAAACTTTGGAAATGGGAGGGTGCCTTTTCAGAGATAACAGATAACATATGTCACTACCCAAATAATGTCATAAAACAGACTTGGGATAGTGGATTTCATTTAGGGCAGTTCTGATAAAAATGAAAGAAAGTACTTTGTTTCCAAAATTCAAAAACAAATATTTGTGTACTGTTCATCAAGTTTAGAGGAAATTTCTCCGTTTTGGTGCTATGTTGCCTGTATAGCTTGAAATAATAAATAAGTTATAATGTATGTGTAATAATTTAATTTAATGACTGTGACTTGTGTCTGTGAAATACAGTTGCATTTTAACCCTTCTTTTTCATGCATGTTGTGTGGCTTTGTGTTTATATTTAATGTGTCCTTTATTAAGGAATGCTAATGTTTATAGTCCTCAAATTTTTTTTTTTTAAAAAGGGGGTGAGAGGGTGGGAACTAACCACTTTTGCTGAAAGTAAGGGTTTTTTTTTTACCATTGAGTAATCTTTGTGTTGCAATCGACTTCATATGACATTTTAGTGATGTTGTTTTCATGGGGGAGGCTCTTATACTTGAACAGAAAAAAAAAAAAACAACCCAAAACATTGTAACTGATAAAAGCAGCAGTTGATGCCATTGGACAATGGGACTGGAATAGGTAGTTGGCACATGATCTTTGATGACAAAGCTTAAAGATACTAGCTGTTGAACTTTTTGCTGGAGCTATAATTTTATGGCCCAGTCCTGCTCCCACTTTAGTCAGAGACAAGAGACATAGAAAACACGATTATAACGTAATGCTAAACTCCTAATCTCCAAGACATAACACAATTTTTTACATTCCTAAAACACTTTTGCATGAGCAGGTTTGCAGAACTTTCAGACCCTCCATTTAGAAAGAGGACAAGTAAGAGGGGAACATAGTCAAAGTAAAAAAACCCACAACTGAATAGCATGGAAGGGGGAAAAAAGCAGGTGGTCCTCAATACCGTTCCTGAATACATAAAGCCATTTAATGGCGATTAAAGGAATGTGAAGCTACTGATGTATTATTTCTTCTTTGCAGAGTTAGAACTTTCAGAAAAGATGAAGGGTTCTGGGTGGTGAGATCCATGTGAGAATCATTCTCAGCTGCCTTATATATATGGCAATTTTGAAAACCTCAGTCACGACTCATAAATACTGGTTCAAAGTGGTTTTGAGACCCAAATTTAAAAGTTATTAAACATATATTAAAGTATTAACATTTCCTAACATTTACGAAGGTTAATACACAAATATTTTGGTTACCTGGCATGGGTTAGGAAGTGAGCACAATATTCTGTTGTTCTCTATTATGGGAGTTCCTAGTCCTTTCTTTGAAAACTGGTAATTGTGGGAGACTGGCGACTCCACTAAGACAGACCGCTCTATTGATTGGTGTATGTTCTAGCATGCACCGATCTATGGCCCTTTCACTTCAGTGAAAGCAAGATTGGGCACTT
>NW_010528727.1:0-7513 GCF_000687285.1 Phaethon lepturus | reverse complement strand
GTCCTGCTGAATCAGTCCTTCAGAAGCTTGCATGCATGCTCACATTTATGCACATGACTGTAATGTTGGAAAACTTGATCTGTAAGGAAATTGAAAATACGCAGAAGAGTGGCTTAGGTCGAAAGCAAACTGGAATTCAACGTGTGAAGGTAGGTAAATTGTTGTATTTCTTATTATCTAAAATATACTCATAAACATATTTCCATGCAAATATTTATAATAATTTGTGTTATTTTTCTTAATTCTTTAGCTGATATTTAATTGTGTCACAGAAAGAGTCATATTTTCGTATGCTTCTAAAAACTTGAAAAATTTCTGACAATACTGTATCATTACAGTATATATTGCTTTGTATTTCCAGTTTTCTTTAAAGTTCAGCTACAAAACCTTAGTTTTTAATCAAATTAAATAAGTGAAGTGATACTTTTTATAGAGCAAATGCACAAAGCCTCATGTATTTGTTATTCCTTTAATTTCTGAGCTACTGTTTTGCTGCTGCTAACATGATTAAAAATGATAAATCAGAGACTGCAGTTGCTGGGATCCAGTGTTTCTTCTGCTCATGTTTAGGTTTTTGCAAACTCAACTAGAACTAATTGGTCTACCATTGTAAGACTGTATTATCTCTAGTTACTTTTGTAACTGGTTAATTGAAAGGACCCTATGTCTGAAGATAAAAAAGAAAAATCCATAAAATGGAGTTTTAAATTGCGAAAAGTATATAAACAACTTATTTTTTCTGGGCAACCCCTTTGATTGTGCAAATGTAGCTTCCACACTGGCGATCCTCCATCATGTTAAAAATATGATCCAAATTTCATTGTGAAGACCTATGACTAAAATGTCAGTCTCAAGGGGTGAACATTACTTTTCAGTGAGAATGCAGATTATGTCCTTCCCATGCATTTGTTCAGTTTTCCCAAGCTTCACCAGAGGCGGGCGCCTCTCCTCCCTGTCATGCAGTCTGTTAAATTGTGTCTGGTTATTGGAAGCAACAATGGACTCACTTTGGGTTGCTGTTTGTTTTTCGTGGAGGTTTGTGAACACAACTGCTGGATGGACACAGATCTGTTGTTCTCTACTTGCAAAATGTGTCCAGAAAATTTATCCATTTATTTGAAACAGAAGAAAACCCTGCATTTCTTCTGCTCACACTGGATTTCCCTGAGGCCTCCATCTCCATTTCTGCTGCCCTTTTTGCTTGATGCTTGCACTTTACTCACTGTTTGTCTCCTGTGCTGCTGCCTTCATGTAATGGCTTAAAGGTGCTCCTGGCCAATTCAGCAATTTGACATCTGCAGTGGTGTAATGGTAAAAATGCCTGTACCAAATGCTTTTTAGGAGGTATCGGAGGCAAAGAGCAGGATTGCTCTTCAGTCTTGTAAATTTGACACAAATTTATACTTTTAGATTAAGATTTTCAGAAGGACTTAGTGAGGTTCTAGCTCTGTTCCTGTTTGCCATTGATTTCACAAGGAGAGGTAAGGCAGAATTGTCTGTTGGGTTTGTTTGTTTGTTTTTTAATTTACCGCTGTTCCTCTATTTTTAATTGTTATTTGCCTGAGCCATCGGTCAGTTGTATATATCATTCAACTGAAAGATGATAAAAGTTAGGTGCAGATACATTGTTTCAGGAATGCTGACTGAGCAATGTAGTTTTTCTGTTCCCTCCCTCCCAGCAATTAATAATTTGATCATACTTCTCATTGTTTTAATATATATTGCCATTAATTACATTGATGATGTTGCTTGAATGAGCGCAGGTAGTAGCAGAGATACCAGTGTGATATGTCCTTACTGTTGAAGGAAAACATATTAATCAGCAGCGCATGAGATTGTGATGATTATTTTTAAATTTTAAAAGACAACAAGCAGCCATTAACAGAAACACAAAATATCTTCAGTTAGCACGAGGCTTGGTTTCTCATCTCACTGATGCTGTCATGTGGCAGTGTTAGCATGCCTGCCACTGGTAGGTGGTTCTCTCTTAGGTTACTCTTGCGTCTGACAGTGAGCTCGTCTTCCAGGGAAGCTGAAACCTGAAAGAGAGTAATATCTGGGGGACAGGTCATGACATCTGAGTCTGATTTTGGACTTTGACTCAACTATTCATGTTTAAGTCCAATAAAGTATGATATTCATTTTCTGCAAAGAATTTCCCTCTTTTTCTAGCCTTGTATTTTTGCCACTGTTCTGTTCGTCTTGTTTTATTTTCTTTCTCTTCCACTGTGCCACACAACCTTCCATCAACACCCACACTAATATCTCCATAATCCGTGTGAAATGGCTTTGCTACAACATGGAACACAATATAATTGTTCTCTCATGCTTTGGATTATACTCTTAGGGAAAATGGGAAGATGATATGCTCCTCCCTGTATGCCATGTTGACTTACTCGTGTCCAAAATTTGAGTCAAATTTGGTTCCTTGTTATGAATATTGCTTGAGCCCAGGTTTTCCTTTCTGAATTACGTGATTAGTACTTTTTAGGCTTTACAGTGAACTTTTATTAAAGGCTTTTGTTTTATTTATCAGTTTGCAGTCCCCCTAAAGCTTGAGATTTTTACCTGGCATCAGGAGTTTTTCACTCTTGATAGCAGCAGAGTACTGGAGTCACGTCCAAACAAGTCAGACAACACTTTTCTTTCGACAGAAAAAGGATAGAACTTTGTCTAGAAACAAAATCTTGCCTCTTGTAAGTTGTAAATTAATTTATTTCTTAAAATAAAGAGTAATAAGACTTTTACATTTTTAGAAAAAAATAGAAAATACAGGAAGAGTAGTTATATAATATGTAAGGTATGATCATTTACAGGAAAAAATTTTCTGAAAGTTTCTTTTTCTTTGGGCACTGAATTATTGTCTGAGCATGCCCTTGAAAAGGGCTTGGATATAAATGAATATCCACCAGGATCTAAATATATAGTGTAAAAGTAGTGTAGTGTAAAAGCCAAATCCTACAGTTGGTGAAACAATGTTGCAGCTGTTTTGCAGTTCTGTTGTTCTTGTGTTATTGTAATAGCTAAAGGCTCGTTTGAAGATCTGGTTGTGCTATGTGGGTGAAACAAAGAGAAGATTGCTGACTGGAAAAGCTTCCAGTCTCATTATGAAATGTGTGTAGACAGGTTGGAAATACACGGCACAGTGAAGCCTGGCTGAGTATCACGGTGGGTGGGCAGCTGAGCATGGTAACAGCCTGTTTTTCAAATGCTGTGTAGCTGGCATCAAAAAGAACAGCAGGCTTTAGGTAGAGATGAGCAGAATGGTGGTGTTCATTGTGAGGGGGAAAGACATGATAGGGCTTTCAGAGGTGGACTTGGTCATCTGCTTTAATTGTGCTAAGCTTGAGGTAATGGGTAGTGCTTTGAGATGTCAGAGAGGCAGGCCAAGTTAAAAGACTTACTCACAAATCCGACTAGAATGAATAAATGAAATTTTGTGGGTGATCATTAAGTGGAATTCCAAGAGTTCTGGTTTTGATTTTTCCAACAGCTGCAAAGAGTATGGCTGTTCATCTGCCATCCAGGCAGATTGCTGTTTTGCTGAGAGGTCTCCCTCATTAAGGCTACTGCCAGCTGCACAGAACAAAAAAAATTCAGACCACGTGGTAGCAACTTTAAGTATTGTCTAAAATTCCTCTGTAGCATCATCAGTAGCGTTTCACTTCTGGAGACATGAATCAACATACCTTCAAGATCAGTCCTGATGGTTCCGACTTTAATATAATGGAAGAGTTGGTTTGGTTTGTTTTTGTTTTAATCAGTATGTCTTTATTTTTAAGAAGACGACATTAACACTTTCCTAGTAGATGCCATATATATCCTCTCGTAGCAATTTTACCTTCCTGTTATTCACATCAATCCTGAAATGCCTTTAATCCACTTTACTTCTTCTTCATTCCTACTTTTTCTACATATGTATATGTACATAATTTCTCATTTATGTCCACCTATTAAGTAGATATGCTTCAGCATTCTTGGAAGACAGTTATTCAGGAGTTTTTTTTCATCCTTCAGATGAAAGCTGAAACAAAAGTATCTTAAAAAGAATGCAACAAAGGCTGCCTTTTTATGGAGCATACGGGGCTCAAGCCTGTCAGAAAAGCCATGGCTATGGACAATGGACAGATTAGATGACCTCGAAAGAGTCGCTGCTGTCTCACTGTTCTCAGCTGCCACATGCAGACTAGATGTTAGGACATATTGCAGTGCACTCCAGACTCTCCTACACCCACACTGGGATCATTTTGGAGACCACTGGTGTTCGCATCCACGATACGAATCTGGAAGCCAACATATGGATGGTGGAAACTTGGTGTGTACCTACTTCTCACCCTGTGATGCAGACAGAGTACATAACCAGACCAAAAATGTAGAATTGCTTCTTGGGCTGACCTTGGAGAAAATGATTACTGCCTCCTTTTGTTGCTGAGAGGAGTGAAGTTCATAAATTCCAATATTAGATGATGATACTGGCTGCAGATGATGATTCTTGGAGCAAATTGTTCTCTAGTTTTCATGCCATGAGAGCATAATGGCAGTTACTTTGTGTGAGGGCCACCTTTCCTGAACTTCTGTGTTAAAGACAATGGCTTCTGAAAAGCAAATTTACAAATTCCCCTCATGAAAACTGAGGCAACTGACCTTTAAGACTACTTTTCTTTATAAAAATCTACCATGTATTCTACTCCAAATTTACCAATTTTTTACTAACTACAATTGAGAGGAAATTGTTGGGGAGGAAAAATGGTCTTCAAATTGAAGATTTTGAAGTAATGCTGTAAATAAGTTTAACTCAGAACAGTACTTTTACTTAAAAGCTGTCTGGATACAGAAGGTGTGTTCTCGTAAGTACCGTAATTTTGATGCAAACTGATTTATGTATAAAAATAATATCAAATGATACTTTCTGGATGAAATTTAGCTCAATGTTAACTAGAAAAACATGACAGTTATCTGCAGAGTCTAGCTACAGATAACTCAGGTGTTAAGTATTACAGTTGAAATACTAGAGTATTTTTGGAAGATCCAGTCACAGAGGAAGGAGGATAACTTTCTTCATATGTTAGAATAAAGAGGCTCTGAGACTCTCGAGCTTACCTACAGGTCTATTCATAAAAATATCCCTACAAGTCATAGCAATATTGTTGCTTATATTGGATGGAGAAGGATTTGGGGATAAAACTTCATTTCAGAGGCTGTAACAAATTTTCTCAATAATTTAAGTGAGGGAAGGTGGTTGTGGGATTGTGGGCCATCCAGGCTTAACAAGGAATCAGAAAGGACTTCAGGCAGCTCTAACAAGTTCATGGAGGCTTCAGGCTTGGGCAGCTAATCCAAATTTGTACTTTTGTAGCAAAAACTAAAAATTTTGCCTTTTTTGTGGCATAGAACCAGCAACCTGTACTGTGAAGTCTCACTGTAGAACTTGAAGAGAAGAATGTCTTTTTTAGAACATATTTTTGACCTCTCTCTGCCTAAGGCCTGAGAAAGAACAACAGCTAAACATCATGATTACCTGTTTGCTTAGAGAGGTGCGATTAGCCCATGCATTGCTGGGTTGCCTATACCTGGTTTGGTTTTCAGATGTGCTACAGTACCTCATGGGATGCTTTGCAAATGGTTTTGACAACTCCAGCAGTAGGTATATGGAGATTTACCCTGTGCCACTGACCTCCAGGGACCATCTCTCAGTGTCAGTGGAGCCAAAGCTGCGCTGTGGACTGAACTTCGCAAAGTGTTTTCGGGGTGATGTTTGTGTTGCGTCTTACTGAAACATGGGGAGTGCTAGTGTCCCGCCTTTCACATTTTGATACACAAGAGTTCAAACAGATTCAGGGAGTGCTGTATTTCCTCATGCAAAGGCAACAGACAGGGAGGAATTCGCAGTAACTGTGGAGGCTGTTTAGGAGCTTTCTACAAGTAGACGTCACTCAGCAGTAATTCATCAGCTTGAGAGAAAGGGACAAGTTGGAACTCACTGGGCTCAGCTGGCTGTGCATTTAGTCATTAGAAATACAGTCTTTCTTGATTTAAGTAATTTTTAAAAATGTTATTGAGCTTAGAGATCCAGTCGAATTGTATGGTAGGAATGTCGTCTAGTTAGTATTTGGATCAGAGGGTAGCATTGCAGCCCTAGTGGGAATACAGTTCACACTTATGAGAGGGAAGTGCATTTATTATTAATTTACCTCAAAGATCCTGTGATGTTTGCAGTATGATTGCAAATGTTGCTGCAGAAAGTAGTTTTCACTCAAGATCTTATCTTCCAAATGTCATCTAGAACTCTGCAAAGTGGGAAGGCCACAAAGAACTTGAACAAAGAATAATAATACTGGCTATATGCTTTTTGCCACGGCATATTTTAACTCTAGTGTTTCAGTTGATATACAGCATCCAGTCTTGGATACCTTCTCGTAAAAAACATGCAGACAGTTGGAGGGTTCAGAGGACAGCAACATGAATGGTAGGAGACTTTGAGGAAAGGCTGTGGTAGCTGTGTTTTTCAAGACCAAGTCTATAGAAGAATGGACTGAATGAGGTGTTCTTCCAACACATAATCGGTGTTGGTGAGTAAAGAGGTGAGTGTTTCTGAGTCTGCTAGGGGAGAGAAGTAACCATCTTATTTAACAGTAAGAGAGATTGTCATTAAATCCTAAGATACTTTTTCTGACTGTAAGGATGGTTATGCAATGGAAGAATGCATGCAAGAGAGGCTGTTGCATCCCTGTCATTGAAGACAAGACTAACAAACTGCTGTCGGGAATGGTCCAGGTATAGCTGATCCAAACCCTGAGCAGAATGATAGATTGGATGAAGTCTTTGAGTCCTTCTTAGCCTAGTCTTCCTCCCTTCCATTGCTATAGCTGCAAAAGCACATTTAGAAACGTGCCAAAGCAGAATTACAGACTGCAGCTACAAGGAGGACTTAATCAAATCAAGACGTGTTCTGAACAGCAGAGGAATGTGATACAGCACTGAATTTTTGAAATGAAGCTATGCTCAATGAAGTGACTTAAAAGTACCATCAGTGTAATTTCTGTAGTTAACATAGGTGTAACTTAGATGTAACAGTAAATCATACACATACCTCTTGGAGTTCAATCCACTCTTTCTCAGGAGTGATGGAACATTTGGTCTTTCGTAACCATCCTCCCTTCTGAATGCTTAAGCTAATGACACAAGTGGTTGTACTTGTTTTAGTGAAGAATTACTGACTCTGAATCTGGACCTAATTACAGAGTCTGTGTTGCTTCTTGACTAGTACTCTACGTACTTAAAGAGAAGAACAACTTTTTGAATACTTTTAGCTGAAAAATTCCCATTTCATGCTTAAGCATTGCAAGGACCCCTAGGGAGATATAGCCAACAGAAGAAGAGCTTGTTCTAACATGGCAAATGAAACATTGAAGTAACTCTCTCAACTACATAATGCTGACTTTTGGGCCAACCAGAGATCATCAAAATGCAGTTTGTGAGACCCCTCAAGCAACTACTGTGTTGTTGCTAGCCT
>NW_010528726.1:0-651 GCF_000687285.1 Phaethon lepturus | reverse complement strand
GCCAGGGCGCCGTGCTAAGCGCAGGGTGAGGTGAGCCCAGCTGCCTCCCCGTTTGGTCTGTGGGCATTGTCAGCTGTGGTGTGGAGCATCCTGGGGTAGCACCCACTCAGCCAGAGCTGCTCCCCTGGCCACGAACCAGGGCAAGGCAAGAAGCTCCAGAGCATCTCGGGGTGTGTGCAGATCTCCTTGCCCCACACCTAGCCGCTGTGCCCCCAAACCTGAGGACTGCATGAGCCCGCAGGCTTGTTCCACACGACAGCTGACAACACCACCAGACTGAATTGCTGTGCCTAGCTGCTGTTTGACAAAGTGGCAAGAGCAATCATTGTCAGCTTTCTCAGCTGTACCTTCTCCAAGGGCCTTGCATGGACAGGGACACCGGGGTCAGTCTGGCTGTATTCCTGTCAGGCTCTGAGGGAGAAGCAGGGACAAAAGGTTTTTTGAGCTGTCTTGGAAGTGTTTGACCCGCTCTGGCATTCAGCTCCTAACCAAGGCTGGGTCTCTGTGAGCCTGGAAATGCTGAAACCCAGGACATGCAGGAACACCCTGAACACGGGTGCTTCATGTTCCCTTAAGGTGCACACAGCTCAGTCGGGACTCAAGCTGAGCAGCTTGCATGCTCTGCTCTGTGGTCTCTCGTTACAGCGGTAA
>NW_010528725.1:3452-87622 GCF_000687285.1 Phaethon lepturus | reverse complement strand
TCCTTCCTTCCTTCCTTCCTTCCTTTTTCCTCAGAACTGTTCTTTCCCATCTTTATTCTAGAGACATTTAATCCTCTTCACACTAAACTCTTGAGTGAGAAATCCATCTAAAACACCTATTTCTCAAAGTCAGCCTATCCAATCAGGGACCAGAAATAAAACAAGGTGAACAGTCACACACAAGGAATAATTTAAAGTAAATAATCATAGTGTTCAAATTACAGATAATTCATAGGGTACAGTTTGCTCAAAAAAATAATTCAGCAGACAATTACAAATAATGAACTAATTTGGGAAAATCACAATCAGCTTGTATGCATTACATTTACAGAAGAGCTGAATTTGCTGGATGAATTATTTTTTATGAAGAGTTCAACCAGCTCCACTGTTTACTTCATAGAGTAGCTAAATCCAAAGAGCACACAGTGGAAACCACTGCAGAATGGAAATATTTACATATTATCTATGTTCGAAGTGTGCAATGAAAGTTGGAGAGAATACACAGCTAAAAAGGCATGCTAATCGCCCTGCAAATCATAATGTAAAATTAGCATGCAATAGGTGTTAAATGGCAAGCAAATAAATGCAGACATGTGACCAAACTGGACCAGAAAATTCCAGATCAGTATCGTACTACCTCACTGATAGCATTTATCTCATGGGTAAGGGAGTGGAATAATGTTGTTACTATTGTTGCAGGGCACAGATCAAAATTTCAAATTCATTTGACCTACATGCACACACAAGCTTCCTAATTTCTATCCCATAGAGATTGACTGATGTTACCAGGTTCGTACTAGAATCTGATGGAGTGTGAGGTGTTTGGACCTCACACTGATTATGCAAAAATCTGTGAGCTGTCTTGAAATTTTTAGCCCAAATTAACAAAACTGGAATATAATTGCATTTCACAGTAATTCTGTTTAGTTTTGGTTCTTTTTGAAGACAAGACAAGAAATGCATCAGGATACACAGATACTGGAAGGAACTCAGATTTAACCCTCTGTTCTGGGCTAATCTCTCCTTGCTACATTTTGCGATCTGTCTTTGTAGGAGCTCATCCTGTCTCATCTTAGCTATAAGCTTTCAAAGTACATCTTCTACAGAAGAACATTTGGTTCTGACCTAGCTTGGGCCGTTTTAGACCAGAGGATAATTTATTAGACAGCTTCATGGTTCTAAACACATTTACACTGTTCAACAGCTTTAAATAAGGAATTTCTCATAAACAATATCTTCTCTCAATTTCACAGTCCTTATTACAGACTCTATATATAACTCCTTGTGGAAAAATATTTTTTAGGCAACTTTGAAGAAAGGAGCTTAAAATGAACATATGTTTTTTTGGTAAAGTTAATAAATTATAGCCTTTCTTGTTCTCCTTTTTCTCCTTTTTTGTTTCCTCCGTTTTGGGTCAGACCAGGTCCAAATAAAACTGAATAAAGATTCAGGATTCAGTTTGGGATCAATCCCTTTTTAACAGTGCTGTTCTTACCACACCAGAATGTTATGTAGTTTCGGTTTTTTCTCCGAATTTTTGGAATGTTGGCCATCATTTCAGCTTGTGTGCTCTGCTGCACATCCGATATGCAATTTGCAGAAGTGTCCCAGATTTGTCTTTGACCAAAAAAGTGAGTTTCCTAAGCACCCTGTATCCCCAGCATTTCAAAGTATTTGTATTCCGTACTATACCATATGGCACTGGAATACTCAGTGGGAATTGAGGCAGTAGGAAAATCCTGGGTGAGGCTACATGAAGCTACAAACACCATTTGAAAACTGAAGTTGTCTCGCCACTCTGACCAGAAAGTCTCCACAAACCACTAATAAATGTACTCCAGACCACAGTTGGGGAAAGGCTGAGATAGACAAATCATTTAATAACCAGAACATGCTCTTCAGTCACAGTGCTTTCTTTAAAGGGGAAAGAAAAAGGGGCACAGTGTTTGACAAAGCATTTCCTTTAGGCAATACAATACTTACTTTTAATTTATAATCCAGTTTACTTGGCCAAAATTACTTTTCCTTCTCATTTTGCTGCTATGTACTTTGCTGGGAGCCAGCTGGTCACCACTTTCTGCCCTAGAGGTAGCTGCTTTTCACTGGTGCTTTATATTGTTGTGAAGTGCTTAGGGATTTACAAGATGGAAGACACTATAAATGTGAGAAATTGTGCAGCTCGTTAAAGTTATTACGAACCTCCACTTTGTATTAATCAGATCTTTTCATGGCCACTTTACCACTGAAGTCATCAAAATGTCATCCATTCTTTCAACTGGGAGAGAAGGCTCACCAGATTCATTTAAATGACATTATCCATCCCAAAATTCTGTACAATTTGGATGACTAAGGCGTGCACCCAGATAATGCCTAGTTTTGTAAAAATAAAACAGGCTCATACTCTGCAAATTTCAAACTATCTGGAATTTAAATTCTTCTTATATGTAATGTCAGTTAAACATAGACAAATGTAGCCATCCCATCTCAAAAAAAAACAGGTTGTTCAGACAAATCCATGTCTTAATTACCCTCTACTTCTCTGTAGTTCTTGCATGTGGCAAATCATGAATGAAAAGGAGATTTGATTTACAGCTCAGGACATCATAGACAAAAACAACCATTATAGCACATGCACGTACACAAAATCTTCATCAGCTTAAGTTAGTCCAAATGGTCCAGCAAGGAAACAAAGAATTAACTAATTCATTGTGTAAGCAGCCTGGTCATTAGCAGCTCTACAGAAAGAGACGGCAGCTTAACTAAAACATTATTGTTGAAGTAAAAAAAAAAGAACGCCACAATTATGACATTCAATTATTCTATTAAGCGAAATTAACTATTCTTCTTGTTCTTTGAAAAGAACAAGATAAAGCACAGGATCCAAATAATTAGGTCAGCAGCAATGAATTCTGAAGAAAGGCTGTCTAGACTTCTATTTTCATTTTCAAATTTGAGTGGTTGGGTTTTGTGTGCTTGTGTGCATTTGCTCCTTTGAATTCTCAGGGTGGTCACGTTAATAAGTTTGCCCCGGCAGGTAGAGTGAAGCCTGGATCAAGGTGTGGCATTCTCACTTTGATGTTGGCTGTCACGCTCGGCTGCCTCTCGATCTCTTTGGCTGCCATCAAGTCTGTTGTCGTGGGAGACCAGGTAAACCAGGGCTGTTGGGCACAACTCGGAGGAGAGTCAGGTCAGAAATGCTGTGAGGGGTTCTGGTCCTCACCAGCTAAATGTACAAGGAGAGCACAATTCGTAACAAACTTTTAAATAAAAAGGCATTGATTCTCACTGGGCTTTTAGCAGAGACCATGGTATGTTAGTGTAATGGCAGTTATTGAGGTCTGTTTGTAAAAGGTCCTGCAAAGGGGAACTATTCAATTGAAAGGAAAAGCTGGACCAAGATAAATAGTGAGTTGGCATGTATTTAGAGATTTAGAAACACAATTCACAAAAACCTTATAGAGGGAAGGTGGAGAGTGAGGA
The DNA here is from genome assembly GCF_000687285.1 of Phaethon lepturus. Taxonomy (NCBI): domain Eukaryota; kingdom Metazoa; phylum Chordata; class Aves; order Phaethontiformes; family Phaethontidae; genus Phaethon; species Phaethon lepturus. The sequence continues at coordinate 84,142 of NW_010528725.1, read as the reverse complement.
GGGGGTGGTATAAGGTTTTCTCAACTGGGAATTTGCTGGACATTTAGTGAAAGGAAACAGAACACTTAAAAAGCAGTATTTTCCCACCTTTTCTATTCCTACAAACACTAGTAACTAATAGCAGCTGTCTGCAAAGCAAGAAGCAAAACTGAATGAGCAATTTAAAAGAAAGAATCCAACACTAGCTTTTCCTTGAACACAGGGAGGTCTGTTTCAAAGGAGAGCTCAGTAGGTACGGTCTATTATTTATTAGTGTGACTAATGCGAGGAACTCCCATGGTTCGCACGAGGAAGTTCTTCCCTGCTTATCTCAACATTCTGTAGCATAAAACCTTGCATGCACATTGTCCTCAAATGTCAAAAATGTTTTCATCTGAAAAAGAGGGTAGAAACAAAGTGGACTCATCCCAGAAGCTGAATCATCACACTGTCTTTCTGAAACGATGCTATGATGTAAACTGTAACTGCTCTCAGCAGCACTGAACACCAAAGGTTTTAAAAACTAAACATTTCAATAGAAATGTGAAAGCTTCTGTTTACCAAAGACTATCACTGCTGATCTTATTTTCTAGTCTTTACCCAGCCTGGTAAATGGTCTCAATCCCATGGAAATTTTGAGTGAGAACTGAATGAATATGAGACCTCTGAATTTGGTCCATTTATTCTTGAACAAAGAGTATGAAAATGGAAAACCAGCCATTAGCCTCAAGTTTTTCTAAAGCTGCGTACCAGAGCAATGCTTATGCATTTCTTCTATTCTTTCAAAGTTTTTACATTGAGACAAACATACAGCTAGGGTCAAAAATAGTCTTTCAAGGCTACCTTGAAGTGAAGCTAGAACATTAATACAATGCCAATGCTTCTGAGGATTTGTGGAGGACTGTGAACAGCCACATACAGTCCAAACAAGCTGAACTACTGGAAATCGTCTTTCCTCATGGCTTTTTTGACACCATCATGAACACCACCACTGTCGTCACAGTAAACCCTACAATTTGAAAACAAGGCTGAAAACACTGCAAATACCAGTGGATTTATGAATAACTTCTGAGGCTAAGCATGGTAAAACAAGGAACTGGTCCACTGCCTAACTCAAAGTCCTGCTCATGGAGGGTCCCTTATTTCACGGTTGGCTCACACTCCTTTTCGTAGCACCCACAGTTTTATGTTCTTCTGTTCCATGACCCATGCAGCCTGGACTGTCATTTATTCATTTTACATTTAGTCATTTTACATTTACTCTTTTACAAACCCAGGTGATTGCCTGGAACTGGCCTAGTGGGAGATCACTCAGCCTTGAGAGGGGCTGTGCTATACGACATATGGGAGTGCACCAGGCAGTGCAGCCCTGCCATGGTGTAGCAAAAAACAGGTTTCCAGAGAGGTGCAGAACAAGAGATAGTTCATCAGTTTCTCAAGAAAATACAAAGAAGGTATCTGGGGGGAAAAAGTGTCTCACCACCAACAGCCTTAAAACACACTGTTCAAAAGAAAATTAACATTTCAAACGTGTAGACAATCTGTATCTGACATTATGGAGAGAGAATAAGACAGACCATTGACTTAGGAACTCCTTGTCCAGCAGCAGAGGTTTGTAGGAAATGGTCCCATGATTCAGTGTGAGCTGAGAAGACATTACAGAGCATCATATATCAGTGCAGCACCAGTTTAGTCATTTGTTTTTTAATGCATATTTGGAGTAAACTGCCAGGAGCTCTTAGGCAAGTTTTAACCACAAAATCTGTGGAGGAATTACTGTAGTCGGGTCGGTTCCTGAAGTCCGTAAGTAATCTTATTTTTACTTTTCCTTTTTTTTCCCCTTGTGGACTCTAAGTGTTCATTATTTTATCAATGTTAACAATGGAATAGATGAGTAAAACTTCCAGAGGCATCTAAGTGACTTAAGGACAATAAATCCCATTGGCTTTGGATTCAAAGTCAATTAGATGCATTTGAAAATTTTACCTTTTATCTGCATGCTTCATTAGTCAGATTTATTAACCAATCATTTAGGAAGGAAAGGGCCAGAGCAAAAGGATCCCCAAAGTGTAAAATTTACAACACTGCTATCTATCCTCACCAATTGCCCAAGTTTAATTCTCTAATTTAATTCATTAATTAAAGAATATGCTAATTGACTGAAAAACTCAGGCAGAGGTTTCTCTCTGAGCTCCTTCCCGTTGAGAAAAACGTATTCCAGTTCCTAACAACATACACACATCAAGCATAAGACCATTGACATTCTTCCCATATCTGCGCTCCTGTTTAGCACAGCAGTACTTTTCCCTGTTGAATATACTATTTCACCTGAACTTTCTGAAGAAATAGGATTTTCATATTTTGCATTTCTCATCAGTTCTCTGGCCCATTGCATTCCATTGTCAGCAAGTTGATTCCAAATATTCCACCCTGAGTTATTTTCCATTTACTTTCACTCATTTTACTTGATCTCTATGCCCTAGTCCTACCTGAAATAATTCCTCAACATTTTCTCCAAGACTGAACCAAATGGACAAAAAGCCTAAAGGACTTAGCAAAACATTTCTGCAGAGCTGAGTGTTCGTGTTTCACTGTAATTCCTTTTTTCCATACTGCTGACATCTCTACAGGTACCCTTTTTGCCTCTGGGCAATAGGGTCATAGGTTCATAGTACAGCAAAGGGGGAAGGCTGGAGAACTTCCTTTCCTCTTGGCCTAACACGGCATGTGTGCTATACACTGTACTTCTCCACTGTTCCCATCTGCTACATAAACATTTAATAACCCACAACTGTGTTGAAAAGCTGATAAATTCTGACACATTGGCCCATTTTCTCACTTAAGCCTACAGTACGAAGTAGTATATGGCCTTCTCAGCAGGAGAACTCATTGAGATCCCATCCCTATTTTTTCAATGTGTTTTCAATATAAACTCAGATTCAGAGCTGAATATCTTACAGCAACTATTGACCTCACACTCATGATAAAAAAGAAATCAAAGCCCCCAAACAACATTGGGATTATTGGCCTGTGAATATTTCTGTCTATTTACAGTAGATCAGAATTAGTAAGAGAGATAGAATGGAGGTTTTATATCATCAATTTAACATTAATTACTTAAATCTCTTTGAGGACATGTAACAAAAAGCCCCCGACATTTGTGTCACAAAGATTATTATAACATATTGCCAAGTCATAGCATAGCTGCGCTGGTAGATAGAATTCAAATTCAAATCCAGGCTAAAGATGCTACAGCTGTCACCCTTGCCCAGCAAAGCCCTCTTAGGTTCAAAAGTTAGCCGTCCTCCTGCCTGCCTCTACCAAATCAGCTCCTGATCCCTGGAGATTACTAATCCCGACTTCTCTGCACATAGTTGACAGGAAGAATAAAGCTATTGTGCCTTCCTAATAATTCAGGCTAATCACATATTTATAAAAGAAAATTAGGAAGGAGCGATTAACTCCTTCCAGTTCAGCTATTGATAGTATAGAGTTAATAAAGTGGCAGCCGGAACAGCTTTAAAATGTGTTTAAATTTTAACACACTGTTATAAAATAATCAATGTTTAAATAACTACATTTTGCATTAGCCTCATTGCCCAATATTGCACCACGGTCACCAAGGAAACATGGAAAGGCAAGTTGACAGAGGCTTTCATTTTGGATGCAGATACTCAATCCGAAAGTGCAGCTGTAAGTCATGGCAGGTCCCGTTCAGGTGTCCACCTTTCCAAAGGAAAAAGGTGCAGTAACCATCTGAAATAGAAAATTCATGTATCCAGGATATGACTGGAATCCCAGCAAGTTAGGAAGGATTTCCATCCTTATTTTTGTGTGTATTATAATGCTATGAATCCTAGAGTGATTCTGCACCCGGTGCAACACAAAGGAAAGAGATGGCTACTACTCTTCAGTGTTTGCAGTCCCTAGTAGTTCAGTAATAAAAAAGTACTGGTAGACCTAAACCAGAAAAGCCTCAAAAAAAGCGGAACGCAATCAGTCATCCTACCACATCATGGGCTTAGGCAGGACCTGTTCCCCCATCCCCGTGTTCCTGGTATTTCCTGCATCTCCCACAGACGTGTTGACTCACTCCTGACTTTCTCGAGTTCCCATTTGAGGAGAGGCTGAGCAGTGCTCAGTGCCATCAACGTGTAACAAAGTCACAGGCACACAGCACCTTTCAAGAAAAAAATCAGTATATCAGCAACTGGGACCCATGGCACATAAGGTCCACTAGGAACACAGCAGGAAATGATATATTTAAAGAGAGCAATATGCTGGAAGAAAATGAATTATTGAATCCATCCTCATATTGTCCTGTCCTCAACAGCAACCAATTTAAAACAGTCTTCTCTGCAGTAACACTTTTAAAAATAGTGATATGCATATTTTTGTTGTTGAAAATTTTACTTTTATAAAGCACCAGACACCATGAATATTGTCAAAAACTAGTAACTTTTGGATTCTTCTCCATACACTAACAATCTGTTCAGACATCCAGGAAAGGAATGGTCAAAACTTTACTAATGCTTTGAAAATTAGCCTTTAAGTTCAGTCAAAAATAGAATGAAAATACAACAATTCTATGAAAACCCAGCTATGTTTCAGGCACTTCCTTCCCCTTGACCCAACTCCATTTTTACTTCAGCTTCACAACTGTTATTTAGGAGAGGGGAAAAAGCAGGAAAGACAGATAGCTGAAAAGGACAAGCAGCAGGATACCAAAGACCCCAATCCTCCTCAGTATTTGTGCTGGTAACAGAGGCTGTGCATGCAAGCAGGGGCACCTATTGGCAAGGGTAGGATGTCTGTATGGGATGAAGGAACTGCAGGTTCAAATCCTTGCTCTGCTTGACTTTGTCTTTCACAATGAATATTTAATAAATCTCAGTTCAAACTGATTCAGCACAGAGACCTGAACATAATCTTCCACATCCAACAATATTTTAAAAATGTCTCCACTTCACACTAGATGAGGGAAAATGTGTTGATATCTTAAAAAATGTACTGAAATTTCTGGGGTTTGGACAGTGTCATTTCAGAATAAGGTTTGTAGCACTCTATTTCATTTTTCCCATTTTACCACTGGCCAGACCTATAGCACTTCTCCAGGAGTGTTTAAAAGAGAAACAGGAGGCTCTGAGATGCTACAGCTGAATCAAGATATGTTTTATTAGAGAAAAACAGTGTATTCTTGATGAACACTAAAATCAAAGTGAAGAGAAACAGGTACAATTCTAATGCATTTTAGCCAGCTGAAGTAAAATTCATTTGTTTATCCTGACCAATTAATGGGTTAAAAAATCGTTCAGCACTATATTTACCTCTCATTCTGACACGGTCTGAAGAATCAATTGTTTTTTTCATTTTTTTCTTTTTCAGTTGTCTCCATGAATTTGTGTGTGAATGTTTTCCTCCTTGTCCTTCTCTCTCTTCTTTTACATGATTCATGCTGAATGCTTGTCATGCATCCATTGAGTTGTTTGGTCGTGGACATTCCCAAAGAAAATAAAAGAGATTCCAAAAATAGAATACTAAAACCAGAAACTTACCAATGACATCTTAGTATGAATGAGCAGGAGAAGAAAATATATGTTGAGGAAAAAAATCTCTTGTTTACAAACATTTATCTTCAATTATTAACTATTTATGGAGGAAAATAGCCACAGATACATGATTGGAAAATTGGCTTATGTTTAAATAACGTGTCCAAAGTTTGACTGAGCACAGAAGTTCATCTTTAAATAAACAAATGGTACCATAATGTTATAGTCATTAAATATAAACATGCAGTGGTCACGGTACCCGCCTGCCACACTAAAGTTGTGCAGAAGCATCCGAGTTTCCTTAAGCTCTTTCAGTGAACTGTGAAGAGGTTCCTATCAGGGAAAGTCACTGAAATATGTTACGCTCACAGTTTTACCTTTTATTGCATCTCTGTAGCCAAGTCTGTTGGTGAGCTGAGGTTGCTGAGAATGAAAATAAAGGAGCATTTCCTAATGTTGCCAGCACAAACAGGTAACTTGAGTGCGCTCACCAAATACTTCAGCTCTTCAGCACTCATTGTAGAATCACGTTTAACGTGCCTCAGATGCAATACCCTGTTTGAGGTGACAGCGGCAGAAGCAGGCAGGTGAGCAGGGAATTTTTTTTGGCTGATTTGCTGGGTTTGTCTCTGTTGCTGAGCCTGTTATTACACTGCAAACTGCTGGCCACTCTCTGTTTGTCTGGTCCCCATCCCTCACGGTAACGCAGTTGCACTACCAAGCATCTTATCCTTGTTTTGCTGTTATGAGGATAGTTTCTCGTTCTCACAAGAGGGTTTTCTGTTTGCTTCTTGGGGAAGTCAGGTTAGAAAGGTGGTGCGTCCAAATCTGAAGAGGCGAGAGGAACTTTGTAACTGCAAGGAGAAAAATATTCTAGAAAAAGAAATTAATTAATGCCTGTTAGTGCAGGACCAGACTTCTTCTGTGACCAAAATGCTGGTAGGGAAAACTGCAGACATTCTCCGAAGGGTAATATTACTTGCACTCTTGGGAATTTAGAATTTGGAAAAGAAATTCAGACTGCTTCTTCACATCTCCCCTTCCCCCCACCTGTGGCTCTCCTAAATCTTGCTCCTGTGGCACATAGATTTAGCCTTTCTGAAGGGCGCAGTGGCAGCTGGTTGCAGCAAGAGTAGCTGCCTGAGGGCTGCTTTAGTCCATGGAGAGCTCAGTAGAGTAAGACTGTGATCCTGAAGCCAGTATTTAAATCAGACATAAAACAAAGTCCAGAGCACTGGGTTCAGTGTCTCCCTTTTTCCGGTCTCACTGAACAGTAGGTTTGTGTTCTCAATAGGGTGGAGCTCTCCAACCATATTTTATAGATAATTTAAAGAATATATGTAATAAAGAAGCAGTTTCTTTCTCAGTTTTCCTGTTTCAATTCATAGTTGCATGAAAGGCATATTTACCTCTTTAGGAAAATCACATTAAAAAGCACATTTTGAAAAGCAAGCGAAATTTTGCCAAAGGAGGTGGAAATAGAGAGACATTCTCCACATGGGCAAGAAAGGTACCACAAGCAAGTAGCTTCTGCCCATCCATCCATGCTTGGATAGGCCTATCCAACTGTCCAATACACAGTACGTAACAGATCTGACCTGTCATTTTATACTTTTGGAAGTTACTTCCACAGATATGAACTGGGAGTGAAATGCTGCTAACCCAATACTACCTACCTGCTTATGTTCATGGCAGTCCATAACTTTGTTCTGGGCAACAGTAAATGATTTGAAAAGAGTTAAGACTATAAGGAATCAGATCTTAAGCATTTTAAAAACTTATCAGACCACATTGCAAACAATGGAGTGTGCTATGGAAAGCATTTTTAGCTTGGGGAATGCAGATGAGAAAACATAGGGATTGAGCAATTACAAGCCTTGATTTCCCCCTCCCACCTCCAGCATATGGCAGGAAATTGGACCAGAATCAAGTGATGTCTCTCCTCAGTGGAGTCTGACCTCTGACCTCTAAGACAATGGAGTCACAAGCTATCCTGAGGCTTGATTGAGAAGCCACTTCAACATTTCCATAAGTCATTCTGCCATTGCAGATCTGTCACAATTTTGTCATAAAGTTTGCAGAATTCTGTTGACATTGTGTCATCTCAATAAATGCAAAGGGAAAAAAAATGAGTCGGGGCAGGTGCGAGCACAGATTTCAAGTCTAATGCGTGGGCTGCTGCATGTCTTCTGACATAATCTAGGCTCTCATACTTGATGTTTTTCTGGAGCCGTGGTGAACTCTTCCATGCTTTAAAGCAATCAACTTCATTTGACTAATTTGAGAAGAAAAAAAAAAGAAAGAAAAACACTTCACTTCCCCTCTCAAAGCATCCTCGGCCAACTTGGATCTTTAAAAAAAATAACTAACGATTTGGGGCCTGGTTGTCATTTGCATGAAGGTCGCTTCACACTGATCTGGCTGTGTAAACGGGCCGTAAGTTACTTCTACACCCACTTGAAAGACCTCTTACGCTTGCCAGAATGATGTAAAATGGCCTCAATGTAAGTGAGAATTCAGGCTCTTATTTTTAAAGCACTATCCCTTTAGGGAGATGCATCAGTCAAGCACATTATATTCCACTAATTATCTTAACGGAGACCTGCATCTTGCAGAAGACAAACAAAATGGCCACCGACAGCATTACAGCAGCAACATCCAGGCTCCACAGCCAAAGGTCCCAGAGCCTCCAAAGAATCTACATAACTCCCTAACGTTTAACATCTGACCAGCTCTGTTGACTGTTCAAATGCTTGAACACATAAGCACACTGGTAATTTGAGGTCTTTTAACATGAGGTGCAACCCACCAAGATGTGAGACATCTGTTAGTACTAAGTATGGTCAGACCTTTCCATTGCTGCAACCTTAGAGGTTGCTTTTCTCACATGCTCAGTCCAGCTGTGATGGGATATTTGTGCAACCAAGCCTACTTGCATGTGAGTTAATAACAACTGCAGCTGGGGATCTACAGCTGAGGGAATGTTCATGCTCTTTATGCCAGGAAGTCAGTGCTGTGTGCCACAGAGGACTTGTCAGCCGTGGTGGTCGTTTTTGATTACGTTCAATAGGAACCAGCTTGAAATGACTTGTATCAAATGGGCTAACGAATAAGCAACACAGAGGAAGCAGCTTCAGAAACTTTGGAACTGGTGAGATTTCACACCAGTATCAACGGGTGTAATAGACTTTTACCTTATCCTTCAGTCATCCATCTGGCTGTATTTGAAAGAGAGTTTTAATATTCTTTGTAGAAGTTGTATTTGTGACCTGGATGCTTTGTGCAAGAAACAGGATGAGGTACGTTAGGAGTGAGATACAAACAGCAAAAACTGGGGATATAATTTGTTTAGGTAGAGTTTGGTGGCTTTATTGCATTTAAATTCACTCTAAACCCCAAAGAGAGCTCAGTGGGGTTAGGAACACAGAGCTCAAACTGAGAGGAAGAATTGTGTGAAACATGATTTGAGCCCAGTCCAGACTTCAGTTTTGTGGGCCCTGGGAAAGCTAACACATTCAGATCCCCAGGCAGATGCCTCCCAAATCTTCATCACTAATCCCCTAGAAGCCTTCTGTTATTCTCTCATCTCCATCAGGCTGAAACAAACCTTCTCACCTTTGTGTAGCTCCCAAAGCAGGCAAACCCAAATGGTCTCTAACTTTTGGAAGGAGATGGCAAAAACAAAATCTTCATTAACTAGTTTTAATCAGTGTCTACTACTCTCACTTGTGCATCATTTCAGTCAATAATATAATATTTAATAAAAATATCCCATTTCACACTACCATACTCTGACTTTTAAAACCAAATGTTTTGATTAAAAGATACGGGCAAAAAGTCAATTTGTGCTCACGTGCATCTCAACCATTTGACCTTTATTCCCCTTATTCTTAATTTAAGTTCTCTTATTTATCTCCCTAACCAGTGGACTTGTATAAATCAGATCTCATTCCCTTCAAAGTAATTGTTAACCAGGGAGTTGTTAATTTCATTTTGGATCTATTTATGTGCAAACCATGAAAAAGAAAAGGCCTACATGTTACTGCACCTCCAAAGTGTGAACATTAATACCTTGGAATATGTACAGCTATTTCTTTAGGACAAGACAGGGAGTTGCCTGACAACCGGGAATTTTCAAAAGCCAGTTTTTGCGGCTTTTGAGGCTACAGGTTTCTGCTACATGGCCACAAGCTGAATGGGGCTAGCACCAGCTGCTGGCAAACTGAGTGAGAAGGCAGTCAGAGGGCTCCCACTAGAGCTTTCCCAGTCCTGCTCCCCAGTGCAACAGTAGACTGCATAGGCTTTAATGCGTGGGCAACTCCCAGCATCTCCCATCAGCCCTGCTCTCTGAGCCATGTGGTACTTACCATAGCTTAGAGCTATGGTTTGTAAGATGCACGTAGTAGGGTAGAGAACTTTAAGGAAGTGTCCTCAGCCTACCAGAGAACCATTCTTTGTGCAGTCTTCTTCACATAGATGCAGATTGTCATGTCCAGAAATTACAATCATGAAAGTCCAGCAGCTAAACAACAATAGGAAGGCATAATGTCATATGTGACATTACTACAGCATACATTGAACATCCCATGTCATCAAAGAGGCACGTTCTTCCACTTGTTTTATGTCCTGGAAGTCCAAAACCAATTGTAATGCCAAGAGGTGTTTTTCTTTAGAACTGCTTTTACATTTGAACCAGAACAGTTGCTGGAGTGAAACCATACGGCTACATTTATCGGGACAAAATCTGGATTTCTCATCTGGATTAATAACTGGGCTTTTAGTTCAAAGGCCTGAAGTGAGTATACTGTGATTTCACTAACCTCAGAAAAATGTAGCTCTCTAAGGAACATGTTATCCTTTCTTTCCCTTCTCTATTGAAAGACTGCAGTTGCAGCAGATGATACACACTTTCATCCATCAGTGTTTCTCAAACTGGACATGTTTTACTTAGACCTCATCCAGGCACCATCCTGCCCATCATTGTACTCTTCTAGCAAGAACAAACATGAGTTTTGACTGAAAAAGGATCTAAGTTATCTGTAAGGCAAGTACTTGAGCAGCAATGAGTTCTGCTCACAGACATGTTGAATGGTTAAATGGCTGGCACACAGACAGTGGTTACCTTTTATTGCCCAGCTCCTGTTGGAAGGACAGGTTCTACCATTACTTCTCCTCCTTGGTGTCCCCCTGACTTTCCCTGGAAGGCTCAAGAAATTTCATGTGCAAATGAAAAAGCCAAGTGAAGGAAAATAAGGCAGGAGATAATCAAGGAGAAAGCGTGACAGCAATAACACAAGAACTGAAGGCATCTAACCAGTGTCTGGGCAGTATGCCCAGGAGAGGTGTAATGGATAGGTCTGGTGCTGCTCTGCAATACAGATTTCATTGGTCTCATGTATCTCATTAGGCACTGCACAATCAAGTTTGTGTTGTGCCTGGAAAGGGCGCTAGAAGCTTCTGTTCTTCTGACCTTCGCCGTCTTGTTTTCCTTTCCACGGGCACAAACCAAGAAGGGAACAGAAAATATCCGTGCTGGTAACACCTATTGTTTGTGAAGCAAAGTCAACACAGACCAGAATTATGAGAAAAACTGCAGAAAGCAAGTTGGGGTGGGACACACAAAGCTTGTGTTTTGGAATGGCATGAGTGTCACTCTCTCCTCCTCCTCCCAAATAGGACCACAAAAGTGATTCCAGCTGGTCCTGCAGAACTTCAGGAAGCAGCAAGCAGCCCTGGTCACTTTTTGCCTTCAAATATATGAAAATCAAAACTAGATACATTTTTTAAAATGTTGAGTGGAAATGTAACACCAGCTTCACATCCTCCTTTTGGCTGAGAAGTCCCAAGAACAAGTCTCAGTTCTCTCTGTGGCAGAATACAGAGACAGATACGCTCCTCCAGCTTTCGTCCCAATACCCAGAGGATATTTCAGAGACGTAATTGTCTCCTGTCACTTTAATTTGCTCACCTATTTTCCAAATCTGGGAGTTCAAATCAGCTTATTCAAAGGAAATGGAGGGCTGATTTTACTGACAGTTTTCTCTTGCGCGATTTACCCGCTGGTGCTACCCCTGTTATTATATCCATTGTTGTTACCCATCAACTACCCCAAACAGCCACCCTCCCAAGAACACACCACTCCAGATTCACTTATTGTCATGAATCAGAAAATGCCAGCTCCGAAAGTTTTTTTTTCTCATGAGATTTTTTGAATCAAGTAAGCGTCTTCCTTCTTGCTAGTACTGGCATGATCTGTAACTTCACCTGCCATAGTTCAGACCAAAGGGGATCTATCTCTCTGTACAAACAGGAAACTAGCACAAAAGGTCAGACTGCAGCCCTCTGCTACTCCTGTAGCTGCTAGGATCGTCACCCAGCCAGGAGTTAGTGGCAGACTGCACAAAGCAGCATGAAATAAAGTTAGTGCTGATCACAGCAAATTTCAGTGCCAACAAAAAAGAATGAACAAGGCATACCCTCATCATTTCCTAAGTCTCTAGTATACCTACCACTGAGATCTCACTGGAGGACACCACAGCCTATTTTGCCCCTTCTTCCCTGCTTGTGCCCACTGTTCCTCCATTCCCCCATTCAGATAGGGTAGGATACGACAGGACAGGACAGGACAGGACAGGTCTGGTAACCAGTTAAACGCAGTTATTGATGCCACAATGCATCAATTGCACAACTTGGCAGTCTTTGTGCTGGTAAGTAGACCAGTTGTAAAATGGCTTCTTTCTTTCATGAAGATTAGCCATAGGTGGACAAAGGTAAGTTAAATTCTAATATTGGCAGCTGAGTTACACATGCTATGCACACACACACATGCACAAAAAATCCTCATTATTAAATCACAAAGCAATTAAAAAATTAAAAATTTCATAAGACCCCACATAAAAGAAATACAAGTGTTTAATGATGGATTATAAAGTGAAAGTGAGAAAAAAGTAAAAGCTCAGCTGTCTCAGGGGCTTCCCTTGCAGCCTGTGATACTGATTTCTGTCTTCACCCTCACACAAGCCGCAAGAGCTAATAAATTCCTGGCTCCCCTGCCTGGGAGCCAAGGCCGATTAATATCTGCCTACCTTGTTACCTAATTCATTATGGAATAGCAGTTAATTTGATTTGATATTATTTTAATAAAATTCTGTAATATATTAGATTGTTTCAGGCTATCAAAATAATTTTCCAATTATTACGGTTACTCAAGCAAGTCTTTTTTTCCCTTCATGAGCGGCAGTTGGTCTGACTCAGAATACATTAGCTCCTACAGCTTCATCCTGGCCAGAGGAATACGAAGTATATGCATGATTACACCAGAAATGTTATTGCCAGTAATGTGAGCCTGCAGATCAAGGCACAGAGTCCAGATTGATGTGCAATTACGGGCCCCCATGACGTCATGACATTGCTGATTACCCTTCATCTACAAATGAGTTAATGCATTAATATACATACAGACAGTTACACATACACATGTGTGCAAGCATGCATGCATACGGGTATCTGTTGTTTTCTGTATCCTCATACTAGAGCTTGCGGGGAAGCAGTACATGAAGGCAACGTGCGATAGATGCTGCATCTCACAGGAACTTGTGTTACTTGCCTCTGGCATGGGCAGCGCCAGTCTGGAGAGCAGGAGAGGGCGGATGAGTTTTGCAAGCAGCGGGAGTTGCCTTTTTTCGTTGCCGTCACTTTCGGCCACTTCAACAAATAGCGACTTACCTCCCTGCCGTGTCGGGCTGCTCGCTTCTCTTGGTTATAGCAAATGTCTAAGAGCCAGAGAAAAGAGAGGAAATGCATGGAACTTGATTGAAATAGTAAAAGGCAGCCTAGACAAAAGAGCAGGTGCAAACACAGCCATTCCATTTGCAGATGCGCTGAATGTCATAACATTTCCGCCTGGGTACGTGAGAGCATCTTCATCATATACTTCTCGGGTTGAGAGGGTGGCATACCGAACACTGCCATGGCTTGTTCCTAGACCCACTGGACTGGGAAAAAGTTTTCCATCTTTACTAGGGGCAAAACTGGGTCTGCATTAGTAATTTCATATAGTGAGTATAACATAAATACGGTTGATTAGCAGCTATATCTCACCCTTTCTACAATACTTCTTCAAAGGGCTTCTGTTCACATGAATATAGAAAATATCTGCACTGCCATGCTGTGAGTCAGGAGAGAGTCCTGAATTTTAAATGGTGGAAGATGTTGTTTGGTCCTCAGAAATAAGAACTGATGGAACCAGTTGTGCCTCTCAGATCATCATTGCAGCGAACACCTTCCCTGCTTCCCTGAAGCAGTCTCTGACCCTGCTGGGACCCACCCCATGACAATGTTAAAGTTCATGGAGGATTGCCATTTTGCCATTCTTTCTACCATTTCCTTGCCTGGATTGAAACAAGAAGTGCAAACACCTGAGTTTAAACTGCTGATCATTTTTAAGTGATGGTTTTCTGCCTTATACAGTACATCACAGTTCCTTTTTCATATTCTGCCTCGAAACGTGGTTATTCCCATTCCATTCAGCTATCTTAGAAGAGTGGTGGTTGACCCATGGGATGTATGTCAAATATGATTTACAACCTTTTTCATGCTTCAGCAGAACTCAGCAGAAGCATAAATGGATCAGAACATATCCTACATGTGTGAGGAAGTACAACTTCTTTTTGTTTTAGTATTTCTAAATTGCCTTATTATTTCCATTGCTTAGCTATCATTAGGTGCATGAAATAGCACTGTTAATAGCAGGGTGTTGCAACAACACTTATTGTGCAAGGAGTTTATTACTACAAGTATGCAACCTGCCAACTGAAAACACTATCATATCAAATGTAGAGGTTAGTGTGATTTTTCCTTGTGTGCATCGATGTTTCTTAACTTACGTTCACATTTGGGTGGGTTTAAATTGTTGAGACAAAAATTATATTGCCTACCAAAACGATATTACTGAAAGACAGGGGGATGGTGCGGATGCCTAACATGAGGTTGTTTGTCACTCTAATCCTTGACAGATAGAATGTTTCTAAGTTTTCCTTTTAAAATCATTGCATTTTTCTACAAACTACATTTTTGTAAAGCCTTATAGGATAAAATAAAATAAAATTGTTGGCTTGTCACAAAATTCACATACACAAAAGACTGTTGAAGCATTCACTGTTTTAAATTCACACATTTTCAAAAGGAAGCTTCCTATCTAATGTTCAATGAGTAGAAAGCTTGGCTTAAAATCTGACCCTCACCAATTTTTAGTTCTTGAATATGCATGATTTTTAAACTGACTAATAATTTTAAAAGATGTTTTAAATGTAACTATCACATTTTAAAAACAGGCAAAAAGACTTACAAAGAAACCTGACTTTATCTTTTGAAAAATATCCCAATGTCATTAATCATAACTGAAGTTTTTCAGTCACTCAGTATTAGTGATGCTGAAGTGAATTAACTAAAAGACTTTCATGCTTCTTGATCTTAGATCCCATGCCTGAAACCCTCATTCATTCAAATCTTCTTTACTCACGTAAGTTGTCCTATTGAAGTCAAAGTATCTCAGCACGTAAGTAGGGTTTGAGGAGAGGCCTTTGGTATATAAAGGCGGGAAACAGAGTTGGTTCTCATGATTCTTGCATAGAAACTGGTAGGTTTACATTCTTTTCAACATCCCTAATGCATAATCAGCTAAAATGATTTTAGATCCTAGAAATTGCTACAAGATGGTTATAAATTCTTTGTGCGGACAACTTTTCCATTTGGTGGTAAAACTGGAAGGCCTTATCACTCTTTTATAACTTTCTATATAATTTTTATGAACGCAAACATAAGGCATCAAAGACTGCAGGCTGAAAACTTCTCTGTGATCCAAACCAAGTGGCAAAATTAAGTCCTGAAAAAGTTAAGAATCACATCTGGTTTATGGTCTGCTTAGACGACTTGGCCTGAGAACATAGCACAAGAGTAGATTGATGCAGAATAAGGCTCAAATTTAATAATCAAGCTTGGTTACTGAATACAGCTATAAAGATGGATGAAATGAAAAGTTTGTATTACATGTCTCCACTCATCACGTAACAAAAGAACATAAAATAAGGGGATACTTTAAGACTAAAAGAATGGACTGCTCTGAAAAGACATCAGATGTAAACAGTATGGGGTTAGACTTTATAACGAGCAATGCCCAAGGAATTATGTGATGTCCATTGCCTGATAATGGTAGATGGACCTGAGAAACTCAGGCCCAAGCTGCTGTCACTCTGTACATGTGCTTCTCTTTACACCAGTGACTGAAAGTCACAAAATCTTTTGTTGTTTGGCTGCCAATGGAGGGCTCTGCCAGCATATTACCACTGCAGAATCTCTGTTCTCCACCCTTCTTCCCCTCTCCCTTTCCTTCACTCCACCCCTCTTCCCCCTGGGTAGTCATTCTCTTTGCTGGCCAGCAGCGTTGTTTTGGTAACTCTGTATTCTTCCCATCCTCCTCTGATCCTAAGTCCCGCAATACAGCCCGTCTTGGATGACATACAGTAGAAGAGAACATTTAATTGAAAACTTACATGCTGTGCTATTATAACAGCTATTACTATGTACATTGTTTGGCTATTCATCCACATCTTCTGCAAGTCACAAGACTGCAAATCCAAGGCACATCAATACCTCTGAGGCCCTCAAAGGTTCTCCCAAATATAGCTTTACTTACAGGGACTGGGATACGGGCCTGGTAGAAGGCAAAATCCTGGAAGTGATATAGCCCAAGGGAAATGTTCTCACAACAACTGATGACAATGTAGACGGAGAAGATTTAATGTGCTTTTGTTCCGTGTTTGGACTTTCTGAATTGCCCTGTGAAAAACTGTGGCCACACTGAAGATTTATCTTTCTAGATATCTGTCTTAGGTATGCACATCACCCCCCACTTCAGTGCCTCCGTCTCTTGCTTTAACACATTAACCTCCCAGCATCTCCTCGGAATTGCTGGTCCTGTCTAACAGCTGAGGAGCTGAGGCACAGCTGGTCAGACTTGCACAAGGCCTATGGGCATCCCGACCTTTCAAACATCCCTCCATATGAACGGCTAGGTAAGTATGTCTGCAGGATATCCCCTTACTAATGTGCTCCTTCGCACTTCGATTGCTATTGTACTTGGTGAAACAAATACACACTCTATAGTTCAGGCTGCTCAGAACTAAGTCCTCTTTATCATATTTAATGACTTGGAGAAATGTTTTAGATGGTGTTGCACAGCATTTGTGCTAAATGAACACAACTTTTTTGATGAGCACATCACAGTCATTTTCTTTAACTTTCCTTCTTAGTGTATTTTGAGTCCATATACATGGACTGAGTTTCTTAGTTTCTCTTTTGGTGTTTTTTTTAAGACTGCAAATAAATACCTATGTACAGGAGGAGCAAAGCTCTGATGAGGTCAGTCTGTATGGAGAAAGTCTCATGCAGCACAGTGACGAACGTCTACTTTTTCTATAAAACAACAGATATAATCAGCATCTCGATTAAAAAAAAAGGTCAAATAAAGGGCAGCTCAGAACACATCCACATGGAGGGAAAAGGAGATTGTATGTCAATCAGTGCAGAAATGTTACCAGACTTCTGAAAAACAGAAACATTCTCTGGGTTCAGGGGCCTCAGCATCCTCAGTCTAAAGCTACACAAGCAAGGAAACTTGTCTATGGAAATAAATAATACGTATTAGGCCACACCTTGAATCCTGTGTTCAGTTTCGGGCCCCTCACTACAAGAAGGACATTGAGGTGCTGGAGCGTGTCCAGAGAAGGACAGCGAAGCTGGTGAGGGGTCTGGAGCACAAGTCTTATGAGGAGCGGCTGAGGGAACTGGCGTTGTTCAGTCTGGAGAAGAGGAGGCTGAGGGGAGACCTTATCGCTCTCTACAACTACCTGAAAGGGGCTTGTGGTGAGGTGGTCTCTTCTCCCAAGTAACTAGTGATAGGACTAGAGGAAATGGCCTCAAGTTGCACAAGGAGAGGTTTAGATTGGATATTAGGAAAAATTTCTTTACAGAGTGGTCAAGCATTGGAACAGGCTGCCCAGGGATGTGATGGAGTCACCATCTCTGGAAGTGTTCAAAAAACGTGTGGACGTGGCACTTCAGGACATGGTTTAGGGGACATGGTGGTGTTGGGTTGATGGTTGGACTTGATGATCTTAAAGTTCTTTTCCAACCTTAATGATTTTATGATTCTGTGATATTCCTCTTCCATGTACTGGGACATAAATCAAGGACAATGGTTGAACATGCTAGATGAAAAAAAAGAAATAGAAAACTATTATAAAGACAGAATCAGAATTTCTCTCATGTTAAATTTTGGATCCTTAAATATAGGCTTTTAAAGAAATAACTCATTATATCTGGTTATCTAAGTATATCACAACTTCAGGCTGAGACTTTAGATTTTATAACACGTGCATGTCTATAGAATGTATACACTTAACTGACTTCAGAGAAAACCATAACAGACACCGTTTTAGTGATTCAGAGAGAAAGGATGAATGAGGGTTAGCAGCACTGTTGCAGATTTCAAGAAATGAAACAGAGCGAATTCTCTGCTCTAATCTTCCTGTGTAACTTTTGATGAATCAATTAACCTTCAAATTTCCCAGCTGTAACACACGGGCAATACCATTTCCCATTTTCACAGAGGTGGTCAGAGGATGGATGCTTTGAGAGAATGACCTGCTCAGATCCAGCTGAAAGGGGGCTGCAGAACCGGTCGAACATGCAGCAGTTTGCCCTCCTAGTCAACAGAAAAGGAGAGGCAATGATCCTAGAGGTGAGCAGTTGCACAAGAGGCATAAAAGTAAGGTAATTAAAAATCATTGGGTAGAACAATGATGAAGTTTGAGTAATTGCATTCTTCTTACTTAAAAAAATAACTCCCTGAAGCTTCAACTGGATCTAGGATTTTTTTTTTTTCATTTGAAGACAGCAGGTGTTGTGTTATATTGCTGTGCATTGTTAACGAGTTGCCACGTTTCTCTTTAGCAGTGGATTGGCAAAGTGATTCCCTTCAGTATGTAAAATACTTCGTAGCTCTCTGAGGTGAAAGAATATATAGACATAAAATCAGCCATACTTGCAAAGGCCTGATTTCTTAGGAGCATAGAGCAGGGTTTCAGTGGTTAAAGCAGGTTTCTGTGGAAGGAAGTAGCAGGACCTGATTCCTCATGGGCCGTCTCAAGCCCAGCAGTGCAACCACACTCATCAACTGACAGTGACTGCCCTCACCATTTCCTTGGTGGAACGGACCATCACACAGATTTGTCACTGCCCAGATCGCTGAGTGTGGCTCAGGCTGCTTTTAGCGGTAGTGTAGGTTGGAACAGTCACTTTCACTTTCAGGTCAGTGGGGTCTTTTCCATAGTTTGTTCTACCAGCCTTGTCCCATGAGAGGTAAGCTCTTGAGAGGGGCATTAATAAGTGATCTGGAGAGAACGCGGGAAGAAATGCTCGAATCCATTTCGGCCATTTGTAAAGTAACCATGTATCTGAAGCGTGAGCTTTCTCAGGACCCTCACAAGCCCTGTGTGTCTCAGCAAACTCCAGGCAAATGGGGAATCCTGTAACTCTGGCATAAGCAGAGTTATTGGGTTTATTCTGAACCTCTTCCAGAGGTTACGCTCTATGACAGCACACAGCTCTATGAATACTGTGCTTACCTTTGGGCTACAAACTGAGATGAAGCAAATTCTTAGCTTTCTACTGGATAGGAGAAACTCAGCAGAGAGTAAAGAGCAGGACGTCTGAACCTAACAAGGAGCTTCTTCAACGGACTGGTACTGTCAAATAATTAGATGGGAAGACAACACTAAAAGAGTGGATAATTAAAAAAAAATAAATAAATTTCTTAAAACTTCCAGAAAATGTCAGGAATTAATCTTCTTGCATAACTAAGATTTGCTGTTCTGTTTTTCCAGGTGAGAATCTGCTTTGATGAAAACTTGTGTATGTATGTCATCATTTAAATTTCCTGTAAATTCCTTTTGCCATTCAAAAAATGATCATATAAACATCTTAGAGTTACTTCACCCCTCTGTGGAGATTATGATGATTTGCATAGTAGATACGGTTGTTAAAAGAGGATGGACTAAGAACAGGTTCTTAATTTTTACATTAAACCTGAATCACAAATTAGAAAAAGCAGAGCATGAAGGAAAGACAAGAAGTCCTGGCCCACTTGTAGCCTTCAAAAATTAGATTTCGTGCCAGTCTATTCTAATCTCTAGTTCCTAAACCCACTTAGCAGTATAAAATCAGGACATCATATGATAACAAATCTGTCCTGGATTGCTTTCTCAAGTTTGGGCCATTCTGGGAGAAAGTGGGCTGATATACCTGTACATATAAGGATGCAAGTCCCAGAAAATCTGTGTAGGTAAAAGAGGATATATCAGAATTTGTAATGGTCCTTCATTCCAAGGGTTCATTCTGAACTGGAATTAAATCCTCACAATGTACAAAAAGACAGTAACTTCTATATAAGATATTCATGTTACTTCAGGTGGTCATTTACCAGCAGAGACTTCAAGAACTTTATAAGTATCAAATAGGACAGAAAAGAAGTAAAAATGGCCCCTCCACTTAAATTTCCCATATGATTTTTTTTTTTAATGGGGTCAAGAGAATGCTAATTGGACTCAAAAGAGAGTGCATAACAAAAACACAAGAGTATTTTGAGATTCAAGTCATAATGTTAGATTGTGAGCTTAGTTATAGCAAGGTAAATTTGAAGTAAATCCATTGACATCAAATCAAAACCAGAGTTACCGAAGTTCGGATTTAGAGTGCCGTGACTGAGCTTAGAATTTGGCCCATGCTGTTTAGATAAGGTCAATGTATATAAAGGAAATTAGAAACCAAGACAGTAGAGTGCAAAGAAACTGAGTTGATAAATAGAATGGAAGAGTTTACATATGAGGAGAGAATTACTTAGTCTTGGAAGAATAATAAATATGATTAAGAGGTGACATGACTGAGGTATTTAAAGTAGCTGAAGATTATTGTAAAATTAAGCTTGATGATCTATTTGAGTTTGTTGAAGAGACCAGAACTAGAGGATTTAGGTTTAAGTAAAGTGAGAATATATATAAGAAGAATTTAAGGAAGTACTATTTTACAGATACTGATAAAAAGATGGAAGGTACTTCAAATTCAAATGTTAGAGACATACTGCATTAATATTTAAGCAAATACAGTAAGACTATCTGCAACCTAATACATAAGTGATATCTGTTGGTTTTCTACTTGCAAATAACAAATCATTTTTACAGAGAGCTAATTTCCATTGATTATTCATTCCCCCGAATATCTAAATCAAATCAAAGATAAGGAGCTTAAAGCTGTGCATGTTTTTGGAGCGATGTCGGTTTTCACTAGGTGCAGATCTGGTCTTGTGCTTTTCTTTCACTCAGCCAGACTGGCAGACACTCTCTCTCAGGCCTCGGGAACGTGGTTGCACGCACTGGCAGGGTGGCATGAGGAAGCTTACACTTCTGTTGTCCGCACATAACCTGTTTGGTGAGTAATTAAAGGATTTTAATCTCCAGCACAGTCAATCTGGCACCTTTCAGCAACTGAAACTGACAGGAGCAGAAGACAAAAAAGAAAGAGCACTCTTAATTCTCATTGAAAGAGAAAAAAAATAATTATGTGGAAAAAATAAATAAGTCTTAGGAACAGTGTATCATTGTTTTTTTGTATCTCTGAATCACTACTGAAGAAGATAAAGCTCAGCTTAATGTCCTACCTCCAAACATCTTTATTTAATATGAAATTCTGCCCTCCCCAATATATGCATCTCTACTATAACTCTGTTTCTTAAGTACATTTTTCATGAGGTTAAATAACAAATGAGTCTAGTCAGTGTTGTGCATGCCTGCAAATTGAAAGATAAATCTGGAAAAGATCAAATAAGGAAATAACCCAAAAGTTTACTTCCATAGTCCCACCTTGCATTTTGTCCTTCTCCCTTACTTTCCCAACCCTAGAAGCCTTACAAATGGGATTAATCAAGAGAAAATTTTAAAGAATGGCAATAGGAGAAAGTGTTAGTATTTTATCTTTTTTTTTCTCATATCAGATTATATTATAAGACTCAGTGGAAGTATTATGTCAGGCATACATAAAAATCCAGCCCAATTCAATTACTTAAGGATGACCTTTTAAGACCGACGGCAGGGCTCCAATGTTGTTATGTGAATATGCTTCACACACCACATTGGAAAAGTTTTGTCAAAGAGTGCTTCATGAAGGGGTGATTTTTGGTCAGGAAACGTGCTATTCAGATGGGAGGTTGAGGTTGAATTTCCTCAGGACACGAACGCCCTCGACTCCATTGCTCACCAGCAATTACTCTAACCCTTTAAGTACCACCACTCCCAATCAGTTTGAAAAGGTGACAGCAAACCTGTCATTCACAAAGAAGGGAAGGGCAGAAAAGAGCACTGCTGCATGAATTGCAGCCTCGCAGAGTGGGGACCTGCAAGGTGGGCAGCAAAATTGAGGAGATAGGTGGGATTGCAGGTGATCTAACACCACTTTTTTCCTTTGTGAATCTATGTTGTTGGCTATTTTCTCTTGCCCCATTCAAGGCTGGCTCCATCCTATTTTATTTAAGCAATTAACTGAATGTCGGAAGCAAAGTCACTCTAGATTTCTTACATAACTGATGAAGAAAGCTGGCTGTCTTCATAGGGAAATTCAACTTTCAATCAACTGCAAGGTAAATTGCCTTTTACACCTGTACCTGTCTTTCCCCTGACCTCATAGGAAGACTGCAGTCGGTGCACTTCTAAATCAAATATCTGTTACATTTCCAGTTAGATCCCTTAGTGTGTAAGTGATTGTGAAGTCCAGTCCTGAGGCACCTGAGTCTTTTCACAAGCTGTATAGTGCAGGTTTGTGAATTTGACTCCTGGAACCTGACACCAAAAGTTAGGTGAAAAATACCTTGCTAAGCACCTTTGCGAATCTTTCCCAGAGCCACAGAAGTTGTTAGTTTAATTTATTCCACTCGTAACGTAAGTTATTATGCTAGCCACTAGTAGAATCTTTTTTTTTTAAAGTCTTGTTTCCTTGAACAAAGAAGACTGATGTGATTGTGTGAGCGGGCTGGCTGTCCCACCCTTGAATAGCTTATTCCCTGAATAAATCCATTGACCAATTTCAACCACATGCAAAATCATAAAAAATCTTAAGTTCCAATGTAGTCATGAAAATCAGAGGGTAGACGAAACCAAAACTGATGCCTCCTGTGAAGAAAAAAAGAGGCAAAAATAGTTCATTGTCCACTCTGTTTGGCAATGGCCAACTGGTTGATCAGCCACAGCTTGTGATGTTTTTTGCTCAACAGAGATAATATAAAGGGAAGGGGTTAGGGGAGAACCTATTACAGTGTGCTAAGCAAGGGGAAATTTAGGGGACAAAAGATTTTTATTTTCATATGTACTGAAAGACAGACTGAATTTATTCCATGACTTAAGGAAGAACTTATTTTTTCAGCATGAATGTGATAGGTATGACTATTTGTCCCTTTTTTTTTTTATTACCATCTAGTAGGCAAATATAAGAGGAAATTGTAACTGCCTAAATAAAAATAATTACCTTTTTTTTTTCTCAGTCGAGATTATTTTTGGTTTTGCACTTAATTACAAGGCAAAAAATGTTTATTTCTTTGTGCGCAGCTCCAATTCTGCATACAGAACTTACAATTCGGAAAGTCTATTTCTCTATAAACTGCAATTGGGAAGATGGCAAAAACAGTTCTAGGGGCATACTTAATAGATCAAAAAAGTTATTGCCACTTGAGGCAAAATGCAGAACTAATACAAACTCATTTGGCCAATTCACACTTGTTTGATATATTTCAAATGCATAATTTTATGCTGGATCAGGTATCATCTGTCTTCCTGCAGCCATCGTCAGGCCACGATAAACACTACACTGTATGCGCTGATTAATTTGACATAAATACTGTCAAGTTCTTATACCTGAGACAGGTCACGTTTTGTATAGAGGATGATCCAGTTGTGCACAGATCTGGTATTAATGAGCAGAGAAACAAGGTTTAAACTACAGCTTCCCTCTCTGTGTAAGTAACAAATGGTAGCCAAGTGCAGGTTATTGGTTATAGGTCTTCTCTGATGCTGGCCAGTTTTCCATATTCAGTCCAAGTACAAGTGCACTTTAGTGCTATATCCTTATGAATCTCACTTCCCATTATGCTATCCCAAATATTGCAGTGAGCCTGCTTTACTCCCAGATGATTATACATAATGGGCAATGTCTGGATGGTAGTGTGCTGCAGGGATTGTGGGCAAATGAGCTGTCTCAAACTTACAATGTGGGACTGCTCTAGCGTTAACAGAATCTTCTGACATTATCTCAAGCAGTGAGATTATTAAGTGTCGTACGGCTAAATAGGAGAGGTCATTCAATGGAAATATCAGCAAACTCAGTCATATAAAAAACATAGTACCAAACGCTGTATGTGACATCAGCCCCTCTCTGCCATAAATTTATAGAAGATCAGTTTCAAACTGGCATGTGAAATAATATAATTTTATGTGTGGCATAGTAAAACAATGCCAGCTCTGTGCATAACAGCCTTTTCCTGCAGTGGAAAAGTCTCCATGCTTGGGGCTTTGGCTTGCTGCAAGAAAGAGGGAAGAAGGCATTTTAATAATGCAAATAAAAAAGGAACTGGATAGTTTAAAGGAAATATGGTTACTAGACAGCTGGCAAGACATAGTTTTTAAGAATATTCAAATCAAACAGCTGATCATGGAGAAGGTTAGCCCACCTTCCTAGGTCTAAAATGGCCTAAAATTATGTGTATATATAAATAAGTAATGGAAATAATTTTGTGGAAAACAGAAGACACCGTAAACCCAAAATATCAAACCTGATACCTAATCTCCCTGGGCTTCAAAGAGGCAGCTTCAGCCCTTGGTAAAGCCTGATCTCAATTTACGAAATAGGCATTGTGCTTGAGGGAATGGAACAAGAAATATTCTGAGATGAATTTAACCCATCTGGATCATGTTGGATAACAACACTAACTAGACAAAGTGGTGTCTTCATCTCAGGAAGAGCGCAGCCCTTTCACTCAGTCCACCCAGTGAAGGACTAAAAAAAGCAAAGAGGACCAACACAAAGTGAAATAGGATCTTGTGGACAAAATACTGGATTATAATTCAGAAATACTGGAATTACTCCTGGCCCTATCACCAACCTGCTGTGTGAATCTGTTGCTTCACATTTGGCTTCCCCTGCTTACCCATACCCGTCTTTTCCCATTCATTTGTAGAGTTTCTAGCACAATGGAGGCTACGCATGTTGCTGTAATCAAATAACAACAGTGACATGGGATGGCATAAGAGCAGAAAATGTGTGCAGGAGGAAAGAGGATGTTGCGCTCCGTGATTGTCTGCTCCACAATGAGACAGTGCTCCATGAAATTAAACTCATTAGGCATTTGGAAGGATGGAAAGAAGAGGCAAATAGTTTAGTAAGATTATTTTT
This sequence comes from Phaethon lepturus, assembly GCF_000687285.1. Lineage (NCBI taxonomy): Eukaryota > Metazoa > Chordata > Aves > Phaethontiformes > Phaethontidae > Phaethon > Phaethon lepturus. The sequence continues at coordinate 59,066 of NW_010528725.1, read as the reverse complement.
TAAAGTATCAAGAACAAAATGGTTAATTCCTTCAAACCCAGCCCCACCTGTAAGTAACTGTTGCTGTGAGATGAGCATTGCATCTTTTAACCCAGTCAGGAGGTTCCGCCATTAAAAGGATGTAACAGAGCTGGATCTTATTTGCTGGTATTGCTTTGGAAACCGAGATGAAAGAAAGGATGTCTTTGTAGTGAAGGGAAAGAATTATTCCTACCATGCAGGAAGTTCAGTTCCAGCCTAGTTCACCAATGCCTGTGTGACCTTGTGCACATTTAAGCTCAACTTCTCAGCAGAGGTGCTGAAGTTCCCCTATGGAAGGTATAGAGGCCAGAGGTGTATTATGGGTCCAGAGAGGGCTTAGACTAGTGCAGAGAGGCTATCCTTTAAACACCGTGGTCTGAATGACCTGGGGGTTTTCAAACCTCATCAAATCTCAGTACAGAAACTGAAAAGATGTACCAAGGAAAGATCTCTTCATAGTTGCTTTTTTCCTATGCTTTCCTATGCTTTCGTTACTGCCCCTGCCAGAGACAGGATACTTGAAAGGTTGTTCTTCTGCTGAGGAATGGTTGCTCTTCTGTTACAGCTACGTTTTGATATAGATGATTCAGTGCAGGTCTCAGATTCAGATCTCTGCAGGTCTCGGTTTCTCCCGTCCATCCTTTGTCTGGCTTGACTAATTTGGCTGTAAGTTTGAATCCCAGCCCCACTGGTTTATGGGAGTTTTGCCATTAGCTTCACTGAGCAAAGATTTTTCTCTTACATTCTTTGTGTCTAGGACTGTCTCTTATTATGTGCATGCCATGTCTAGCTCACTGGGGTGCTGAAGTCAGTTGGGACTGCCAGATGCTACTGTAATGCAAATAAATGTTAGTATACATGGAGGAAGAAGAGATTGTATAGGTTTTCTTTAAACCATTATATAAAAATCCTCTCAAACTTAAAGGACTTCAAGATATTACAATAAAAAGAGCTTTTTTATTATTTTTTGCAGGATCTCCAGCATTTTTCATGTGCGGACTGAGGGCTAACAGCTCTTCATGGTATTTACAGGAAAAATGCATGGTGTTAAATAATCGCCACATGCCGTGGGAGGAACTTCTGTTTTTAATAAAACCAATCTGGTCTGGATCAATGATAAGGGGGCATAATTTCTTCAAATGGGAAGCCAGCTCTTTGAAAGGCATCTTACAGTCTACATTAATCTCAGATCAGGGTCTGCAGGGTAAGCAGAAATCAGAGGCCTGTCCGTTTTATGAATAAAGAGTATTGTCCTTGTCTGAAGGGAAATTCTGGCAAAGACATTTTACTGGGAGAAAGAAGGAAGGTTTTGGTGCACAAGACAAAGTGCTCTGGAGTGTGTGGGGCTAACTGGTGCTCTCCCTTTCTTTAGGTGTATAAGTACTCATTCAAGAGTGTATTTACTGGATGATTACAGAATCACAGAATCACAAGATCATTAAGGTTGGAAAAGACCTTCAAGATCATCAAGTCCAACCATCAACTCAACACCACCGTGCCCACTAAACCATGTCCTGAAGTGCCACGTCCACACATTTTTTGAACACTTCCAGAGATGGTGACTCCACCACCTCCCTGGGCAGCCTGTTTCAATGTTTGACCACCCTCTCGGTGAAGAAATTTTTCCTAATATCTAGTCTAAACCTCCCCTTGTGCAACTTGAGGCCATTTCCTCTCGTCCTATCGCTACTCTCGTCCTATCACTAGTTACTTGGGAGAAGAGACCAACACCCACCTTTGCCACAACTCCCTCTCAGGTAGCTGTAGAGAGCGATAAGGTCTCCCCTCAGCCTCCTCTTCTCCAGACTGAACAACCCCAGTTCCCTCAGCTGCTCCTCATAAAACTTGTTCTCCAGACCCCTCACCAGCTTCATTGCCCTTTGTTGGACAAGCTCGAGCGCCTCAACATCCTTTTTGTAGTGAGGGGCCCAAAACTGAACACATTATTCAAGGTGCGAGTATTCAAGGTAGCTCTTGTATTAGGGCTCCCCTTTTTCAGGGAATGAATCCTCCTGGTTACAAGGCAGGGAGCAATAACTGAGCAGAATTGCTGCCCACATCATGATTGCCTTTAGGACTGTCAACCCATATATCACACATTATCACCTCTCTTCACTGATGGCAGTCACTCTCTCTGGTTTGCATGTGTGTGAGTGGCCCAATGAAGTTGAGTCAAGCTCCACTGATATCCAAGGAGGGATTGTTTGCACAGAGTGGTCCCTCGTACTGCGAGAACCAAGTAGCAGGACTGAGGTCTTGCTATCTTCTCCCCTCTGCTACATCTCTGTCTTGCTGCTGGATCAGCTCTCCAGTCTCTCCTCTACTGTTGCTGCAGAAACAGCGTCAGTATTCTCCACCCTGTATTTCTCGCCACAATACAATCAATCTAATCTTACTGTCCATTGTTTCTGTAATTAATGCATTGGTGCGTAACAAATTGCTAAACAGAGGAAAAACAGAGAGTTTTTGGATTGTATGCATCCCAAACAGAAACTGCAGGGAGGAGAAGAAAAAGGCAGCAGGTGTCCAAGCAAACCAATTGTTGTCACTGGACTCAAGGACTACATTTGAGGGGTAGCCACCAAGCAGACCATTTTAAGCAGCTGTCCACTCAGACAGCTACATTTGCTGCAAACAAAGTGGCTTGCAACTAGACATGAATTTACTGGAAGTTCACATTTCCAAATAATACAGGTGAACCAAATCCCATGGATTTTCCTATCTTATAATAAACAAACAGTAAGGGCATATGTAGTGCCCTCATCCCACTGATCCTGGATTGTTCTGTAAACTCTAAGCATCCTTCTTTTACAGCTGAGGAAGAACAGAGAAGTGATTTACTCAAGGTCATTGAGTGATTTACTCAATATAAATCAGCAATAAACTGTAGAACAGAGCATAGGTCTCCAGGTTTCAGCTCCACATTCATACCACTAGATCTCAGTTACACCTCTGGGAGGAGGGAAGACGGGACAGGCACTTAGCAGCTGATTTCGTTTTGTGCATGTGCACAGAAACTTAGAATACAAAAAAACCCCAACAATTTTGCTTTAATTATATGACTGCTTTTGGCCAGTTTTTTTTTACAGCTCTAAATGCATGTGCTGTGAATGCTTCCTTAGTTGTTTATTATTACATATTTCAAGCAGCAGGTTGTCTAAAAGGATACAAGATTTTTCCAGTTCCTGCTATGGATGTGACCACCAGGAAGATGAAAATTTCCGCAGTGTCGGAAAACCAGGCAAACAAGACATATAGCCAACCATAATAACTACTTTTTGGCAAAGTGCTTAGTGGAAAATTTCCCATTGTCATTGTACAAACAATGCACGTTCTCCCATGAAACAGTGTCAGAGTGTTTCTCATAAACATATGCACCATTTCCTCTTCAGAAAGGTCAAGTAAAACAGCATCTATCAAGAGGAGCATTTAGAAGCAACCCACCTGTTATTGCCAGCCAACAGCAACTCAGAGAAATGATGTTAGCGTATCTTGGGGAAAGACAACTGGGTCTCTGTCTGCAGTGGATTTTTATGGCATAAGAGAAGAACACACTGGTTGAAATTCACAATCCATTACTTTAAACTAGCTTTGTGAGGCCCATTAAAGTCAGTAAAGATAAATCATTGAGGTTTGGATTAGATGCCTCAATGGGAGTATTGAAAAGATATGTGCTAGTGTATCAATGGAAGAAGTCTTTTGAGGCTTTTGATCCTTCCACTCAGGGGGCTTCACTTTTGAAACAGAAGTTATTACAATCAGCAGATATCTTTCTAAAAAGTATAGTGCAGCTCAGCCAAAGGTTGTGTGTTTGAAGCAGAAATAGCTGGACTAAATTCTTCTCTGTGTTATGTAGGACAACAATCATTGTCATAATGATCCCTTTGTCTTTATTAACCGCAAATCTATACCACACCTTACAGCCTATGATCTGTGCATCCCTGATGATCCATAAATGAGATCTACAGATATGGTAAAGATGATGGTAAAACGCAAGTTCATTTGCACTTTATAGCATACCATGTCTGGGCAATTTCTAAAGAGAGAGGGGCACATCATCAGGAGAAAATATGTATGGGTCTACCAATAATGAGAGATTAGCTACTGAGAACCTACAAATAATCTTATCCGGGTAAAGAAAACTTTGCTCTATCAATCGGTGGTGAAATTGGCATTATTATTTTTTTTTAAAGAATTGCAAAAGTATCTTCCAGGAAAATGAGTGCCTCAGATTTCATTTCCAATTTTCAGTCTCCCCTCACTATTCTGAACCAACTCTCCAGTGTGGGAACCCTACACATATATATGTATATGTATTTTTATACATATGTGTATAGGTCCTTTTGACGAAGGTATCCTTTAGAAATCTGCAATCAAAAGACACTGGATGGTTCAGAGAACTATATCTGGGTAGGTACTGAACAAACAGTACTGAAAGGTTTCTGAGTGACTATAATGCACATGACAAATGGAAAGGACCACTGAAATCTGAAGTCTTACAGAAGAGAAGTTTAATATGCAGGTCATCAGGGAGAGGAGGAAGAATTGGACAACTTGAAGGGCAAATCATACTAGAATTCTGTGCAAGCCACTGAGCACAAATGACAAATACACCTAGAGACAACACTCATGTGCACAAATAGGCTGTATAATCCCAGACACTGCAAGAAACATGTAAACATTCAAGCTTCCATTTGCATACATTCTGAAAATGCTAGAGGACGTTTTTGCAAGCTATTATTTAATTTATTCACAAGGTCGATTTGGAAACAGTGTTCAAATGTTTTGGAAATACGTCAAGAACATCGTTTTATTTCATGGTATTGTGGTAGCATCTCATTATATTAGTCTAATATGAATGCAGCACAATGAAAAAGCTATTGTGATGGTATTGTACTAGGCTAAATAGATAGAATGTTATTACAGTACTCTAAAAGGAAAGATTTATAGGTTAGCATTTGCATTTATGAGTAAGAACAGCACATGCAGCCACATACTTGGCTATTTGGACTCCTAAGGAAACTAAACCTTTTGTTATATTCAGAGTAATCAGACGTTTGAGTAGCGAACGACCCTGCTATTGCTGGAAAAAAGCAGCAGCAAGGGAGAATAGGTGTGTTAACTCTGCTTCTGGAACAGTTTCTTCTGCCACACTCCCCAGAGATTTTATCCCCTTTCAACAAGAACATCAGGATCCCAGACAGAATAGGATCCAATTGCACATCAAAGCACCCTTTTTTTTTCCAGGATGGACATCTGAGGGGCACAATTTTGATTTCTACAGAAATGCAGCCAGCAGGGAAACAAAACTACCTTGTATGAGCTGAGGAATATCTTTGCCTTCTCCAGGATATTTTCCACTGTGATTAGAGGCAGAGGTGATGGAGGAGAGCGGAGAGGATTTCTCTGTTACCTTGCTGAAAACGTTTTGCCAACTATGAGAGATTTTCTGTAGAGCATCCCTTCATCCCCTTCTCTCTCTTGCTGAGTTTGGATTGATGAGATCTATGAGGTATCTATTTAAAGGAGAAAATCCATATTCACTTTCAACTTAGGTGAATAAGTATGATCCGGACAGGAAAAAAATCCCGAGAGCTAAATACTTGGTGTTTAAACACCACAGTTGTGCTGACTAGAATGAAACTATGCTGACTTGCATCTCACCTGATACCATGAACACACCTTCGTAAGCCATTTTTGCTAAACATCTCTCCATGCTATGACTGTTGCTGCAGTCTCTTGAAAGATAGATATTTTAGTGACAACTGTTTCCAAGAGGAAATCTAATATAATAATGAGAAGTCTTAAAAACAGGAAACAGCACTCAGCTTTGGAATAAGGGCTTGAAGCAAAGCCTGTGGAAACCAGTGGGGATCATACCATGACCGCTCATAGGTTTTGGATTATTCTTAAAAATTAACATTAAAAAGTGTCTGAAGGAAACAGGTGTTTCATTCTGAGTAAACGCTGCTGTAAAGTGAAATGTTAGTTCCCTTAGGCCCTACTGCAAATCTCAAATAAGATCATAAGTGTGGAAGACTTTCACATGTAAGTGAATTCTGGAGAGACATTTTTACTGTGAAATTTGCAGTTGAGCTGGACCAATCCTGGGTGCTTTCAAGAATCACATCCTCATGTTCATTTTGGCAACACATGCATCAATTGGACGTCAGTCTGGAACAATGGCTTTTCAATCTTAGTTTATGGAGCAGATATCTTTGTTTAACAAGGGATACCAGCCTGTGAAGCGCTGGATGCTTTCTGCCAGATGTTGAATGTCTTCATCACTGCTGAAAGTACTCCACACCCTGCCAAAGTTGGTCAGCAAGGCAGGAGGACAGTGTTTGGAGAAAATATGCCCCTGTCCTCACAAAGGAGGGGTTGGCAGTCCATGCTCCTCCACACCAAGAGCAAGCCCATAAATACACTGGTACGCGTTACTAAAGAAAGCACTAAAATCAATTAATAATTTTTTATGAGATTTACAGTTATTTTCCTTCTCCTCCATCTTCCAGTGATGGAAATAACTTGCTTCAGACTGTCCATACAAACCATCACACTTCCTCCATTCATGCCAGCCCAGCTGCATGCCACTCCTGCCCCACTGAGAAGAGAGAAGGATCAACAGTCCCATTGCTGTTCATCTTCAGAAACTGCTCCATGCTGGGGGAGGCACTAACACTGCAGTCACGTACTGCCTGGTTTGCTTGCTTCCATGGAGCCTGAGTCCATCCTTGTGTGCTTACCATCTTATCTGCTACAGAAGCATAATAAAAGGAATAAACTGAAATCCAGAGGAGAGCCACAAAAATGATCAGAGGGATGGAACACCTCTCCTATGAGGACAGGCTGAGAGAGTTGGGGTAGTTCAGCCTGGAGAAGAGAAGGCTCCAGGGAGACCTTATTGCAGCCTTCCAGGACTTAAAGGGGGCTTATAAGAAAGATGAGGACAGACTTTTTAACAGGGCCTGTTGCGATAAGACAAGGGGTAATAGTTTTAAACTAAAAGAGGGTAGATTTCAACTAGGTATAAGGAAGAAATTTTTCACCATGAGGGTGGGGAAACACTGGCCCAGGTTGCCCAGAGAGGAGGTAGATGCCCCATCCCTGGAAACATTCAAGGTCAGGCTGGACGGGGCTCTGAGCAACCTGCTCTAGTTGAAGATGTCCCTGCTCTTTGCAGGGGGGTTGCACTAGATGATGTTTAAACAACCCTTCCAACAAAAAGATTCTATGATTCTATGATTCTACGATTAAAGAATGTTATTAAATTTGTGCAGAAATAAAATTTCCTGAGGAATCTATGATAAAGTAATAAAATAATAACTAGATCTAAAAAAAAAGAAAAATTAGAAGGTTTGACCCATGAAATCTTTTTTCTAAAAAAACAGAAGAGTCAAAGTCTTTAAGATGCTTACAAGAAATTTTATCTAGCTTATTGATTTTAATAGAGAGCATTCAGATGTTATGAGAAGTAAAAATAAACGTCTACTTTACAATAAATAGATGGAAAAGTAGAAAGGCAGACAGACATTTACTGATTAAAAACAACAGCATGAAGAGATTTATATATCTGAGAAAAGCCTTTTCCCGTCTCCAAAAAATATATGTATATAAATATCAGTCTTTGAGATGCTGGATCCTGTGGGATGCATGAGGAGTTCTCTTTTGCAACATTATAATATCAGTAAGCAAGTGTGTTATTGCAAACAAATAGCTCCTACCATAGTTAGAAAATAATAATACTGAGCTGCCTCTGGTTATAATAAACTACTGTTCAGAAATATCAATTAATTCTGATCAATGTCTTAAGTGATTAGTTAAGACTAATTTAATTACATTGAAACTATTCAAACTAAATATTTGGGTTTGTAACATATTCCTCTCCATCTTTATAGATAGGATCAAACAGAATTAACCTCTGATTTTGCTACCCACATTTAATACAATTGTGTTAAACCTTGTCGTTGACTACTGAATTACAGATTGTTCCAAGGTTAATGCTGAAGTTTAAAATAATGTACTATTAGGTGTTATTTTTTGCCAGAGAATTCCCATCCATTTGCTACCTACAGAGCTACCAGAGTGAGTTCTACACAAAGCCCAGCTGCTTTCAATCAAAATATATTTGGAAAAGAAGATGAGTTTTAGGTGTCTCATGGCAGAAGTTGCCCATCCAAGTCATTGTCTTAAAAATGTGATTGTTTCGTGCTTACTCTCAGAAGCATAATCCATGCTTGGGATTACAAGTAAAGAAAAATGTTTATGCTCTTCTCACAACAAAAAAGCCATCCTCAGTTCAGAAAACAGCAGAAAATTAGAAACTGCACTGATTGTTATTCAGTACTGGCTGGCCCTCTGTGGCTCTTTCCTCAGCATCACAAATTTTTTGATTTACATTCTGGATGAACCAGGCTTTTCTCATTGACCATACAGGGAAACTAAACAGATAGTTTTGCTCCTACAAATCACCTTCTAAGGTCAGGTTGCTAATATTTTTCTTTGTAGGTCTGTGAAAAGCAAGTATTTATATATAATCTTACTTTCACAATGTAGAAATAAGTCCACTGACTTAAAAAAGAACACATATGCTTAAAGCTAGGTATCTAGTTAAAGGTCTTGATGATTCAGTACCTTTACGCTAAAGCCGAAAATAACTTTTCTTTTTCATACTATCATCTCCCAGCTGAATTCAACTCCTAGAAGCTCATCACAAGTGCCATGATATTTTCGTTTGATTCTTCTCAGTGGGTCAAGTCTTCAAAGAACAATCATGACACATTTGCAAATAGAAATATTTGTTAAAGCTAATGTTCATCCCAAAGGGATCTCTCCATATGACTGTACTGCTGGATTTTTGCATTTTACAGGAACGTAAAATAGGAAGTGGTTTATTGTTCAATACGGAGCCTGTGACAGACTTCTAACTGGAAAATTGGAGACCATAAAACATCAAATGATCATATGTTTCAGTCTTACTATCATGCTTGAAAGGAAATGATTTGGTTCATTAAGTATTCCACAGGTTAAAAACAAATTCTCTCCATTTGTATTTATTTGCAGATCTAAAGAGCTATGGAGCTCACAAACCTCTTCTGGACTATTAAAACCATCCAGCACCAATATTAAGAGGGCTCAGGAGGCAGCTTGCAAGCAAGTAGCACCCAAAACCAGAGACAGACTTTCAGAGAGCTCAACCTCCAACAAATGGAGGGTTTTTTTGGGGCACAAACAGCAACCAAGTCCTTCTGAAAATCTGTGCTTCATTATGAATTCTGAGTATTATTAAAAATCTGGCACTCATTGAAGGTGCTGAGTACTTGAAAACTCAGACCTAGGTTCTCTTGAATTTCCTGTTGGAAAGTTGTTTGTATGCCAAACAAGGTTTTTGAGTTAGAAACGTTTTTTAAAGAAATTTTGAGATACATATCCAGCTACCAGAATACCTTTTTAAAATATGTTTAAATCACTGGTGTAAGAAAAAAAGGAGTGACTTTGTTGTGTGGTGATGTCATTACATTTCACACACTCAGTGGCATCACAACATCAGAGAAATAAATATATAAACAAGTTTCTAATAAATAGTTGAAAACAAAGAAAATCTTTTTAGTCCAATTGTTACTAATTGAAGTATTCTGAAAACAGAAGATAATTTAAGGCTGTTTCAGTTGCCTAAGGTAGCCAGATTAATTGCTGACATGAAATAAAGTGGTAGAATTTGGAAAAGCAAAGACTCAAATTTAGGTACCTTGCACTTCAATGCTACCAATACAAAGGGATTTTACAAAGTCCAAAGCAAGTCAGTTAAAACAGCAAGCTTTTGGTCTGGGAGAAATTACTTGAACGGGACACAGCAGTTCAATATTGACCATTTGGCATTATTTTTTACCTCTGGTCCACACTATTGTCCTGCCATTTTGAATAAAAGAATAACAAAAAAAAAGGATATTATTTTTAGGTCTTACATACTTGTGCTCTCCCCTTAGCTACTCACAGGAAAAAGAACTATGATGAGAGAGACTGAACATTGCCCATATGAAATAATCCCAGAAAAGACAAATTCTAATGGGCAAAATACTGTAAAAAAGATTAGACACTGTTGGGCTTTTGGATATTTATCTTCAAATGTTTAATGCCTCAGTTTTCAAGAGTCCTTTGGACAATGCTCTTAATAGTATGCTTTAACTTTTGGTCAGCCCTGAAGTGGTCAAACAGTCAGACTAGATGTTTGTGTAGGTCCCTTCCAACTGGAACTAGACTATGCCATCCTACCCTACCCTCCCCTACCCTACCCTACCCTACCCTACCCTACCCTACCCTACCTTATCCTATCCTATCCTATCCTATCCTATGCTGTCCTGTCCTGTCCTGTCCTGTCCTAAATGATGGTCCTCTATGGGGACTGATGAGGTCAATGGGAAACATACTTGTCTTTCCTCAACGATACAAAAGAATAACTCTTTTGGGAGGCCACTACTGACTGGGATTCACCACAAAGAATCTGGCAACACAAAGAAGTCATATATAAAAATACAGCTAAATCAATATGTAATATAAGCCAAATATCTTTTAAAAGAACAAGAAGAGGGAGTGTTTCACATTTGTTTCTCAGGTAGTCTGCAATGCCCCATCTGCACTGTAATCTGTGAAACATCTGGGCCTGATTTGACACTACTGTTCCACCAGATGTGCTAGATAATTTGTCCCTTCTCAGGTGCAGCGATGTGGACTCTGCCTGCATAATGAGCCTGTAACCTTCCGTCTCAGATGCTCGTTGCAGGGAAGGCTCTGGTTCCTCTTCTTCTGTATGATTTCTGACTGTTTGTTCCCTCCTCTGCCTTAGGTGGAAGCTAAAAGGATCTAGGCTTTTGAGGGAGATTTCAGTGGAGACCAGGAGTGCCACAGCCACTTTCTTCTGGTGGTGACTCTTTGGTGGATGAGCGCTCCAGGGACAGTCCTGTCCTGGCCCAGCTGCAGAAGGTGTCTGTGGAAGGTGAGAATAGCTCGATCCGGAACATCTCTAGACCTAGAACATCTCTAGATCCACCGCCTAAGAGCAGACAATTTTCATCTGCAGCATGCTAATGCAAGGTAAGAGGGAGGTAAGGCCGTTGTGTAAAATGATCTCTGTTTCCTTTCATCCGATTCAGCCCAGCGAAAAATTAGTCCTACACCCACCAACGCCCTTAAAGGGATATGCTGCTTTTAATGTGTGAGAGAAAGAACAGGGGGACGATGAGAGATGAAAAAGAAGAACTGTGATAACTGTGGGACCTAGAAGCTATAGTGTGCTCCATTAATTAGAATCTTCACTTGTTTAAAAAAATGGTCTCTCTGTGCACATATTTAAAAACCGGTAATAAAATATCACTACTGTACCACTATGGAGTCTCTTTGAGATGCTCAATGAAATACTTGAATTACAAAGTAACAATTTCTATTGTTAGGAGTTGCTGCTATTCTCTTTTTATTGATGTCATAAAGTAGGTATTTATGAGATGAGGTTATTAAGATCAATAGTATAAATGGAACACCTAATTCTCTCTTTTTCAGGCCAGCACAAAGCATTCCTCCGGTGGAATCTGTGAGAATAAAAGGTGACTGGATACTGTCAGTTAACCCTAATCCAAATGCAAAGAGCTCACCCTATTAACAATGAGTCATTTTTTACATGTTTCTTAGATCTAAAACTATCTTGTCCCTAAGTAGCCTTTATAAAACATACAGATTTGAATTCATTGCAGGACTGGATTTGCCACATTTACAACTAGCACTGAAACTCTATTTTTGCCTTTTTTTAAAATAAGAAAGAGAAGATGGAATGTTTTATTTTAAAATCCATTTAGTGGTGTGTTTTTAATAAATATGATCCTTCTTTGTGAAAAAAAAAGTCCTTCTGCAAAGACCAAAAATCTCAGATTATAGGGCTGATACTCAGTCTTCCTATCTACTGAGAAATGAGCTGCAAAAAAACTATGATATGGACTGGATTAAATCTATATACTAATAAAGAATTGAACCTGTATTTATACGGTTCCACTACTCAGCTCAAGTTACGAAAGACAATGTTTTGGAACCAAATGCAGTCACCAAATTCTCTCAACTAATCCTAGTGATCTGATGCTTGTTTGTCATTTACCTTTTTCACTTGTAATCAGCAGCATGATCAATCACTGTTAATTTAAGCTCATGATTAAATAATATCAGCTTAGTTTAGTGGTCATCATTAAGGGAAAAGATTTGCCAACAGCTGATCATGTTGTTGTTCCTCCTAATGACTCTGCTGCTAGAACTCCGTTGTACAAGCACTTGCTAACTTCAACAAGATTTACACATGGGAGCAAGGGTTTGAAAACTTCTTTAATCATGAGATGCTTACAGAAGATGGTGAGTGCTCCTCATTGTTAAATGAAGAAAAATCTTACAGAATTCTCAGATTTATGTTAAACAAGATACTCAGAAAATTTGGGTTAATCTCAGCAACAGAAAAAAAAAAAAGAAAAAATTTATAAAATAATAGAAGCATGTTATCATTCTAGTATTGTTCAGTACGCTGCATTAATCATATATTTTTTAAAGCTGTAGTTCTCAAAAATGCACTGCAAAAACTGCTATAATACTTAAAAACCTCAAAAAGCACACAAAAAAAACCTTTAACATCTTCTTTCACATCAAAAGAGATTCATTATCCTTTATCTTAATTGTTTTGTTTGTAGCATTGTACAATGAGTTGTTTGAAACTGTTACCAAGCTGAGACATGAGTTTTCACTACAGTTCTTCCCAGTGAAACTGTTGAATGAGGAGTTCAATACCGTACGGAGCTTCCTATGTGGCTCCGCATAAGAACTGTCGAAGTGGCTGTTATCAGACACAGCAAACTTGCTATGAAACTTAAAGCAACATAATCTGTTGCACCCCAACACTAACAGTAGTAATTGACTGGTAAAACCTTCTCCGCCCTGCTTATACACCTCTGAGGGCCATAGACAAGCCATCTATGGGCTTTGCACTGTCAGCTATTGCATGTCAGCATGTCTGGCGGCAGGGAAGGGCGTACAAAGTCCTGGGACGGGGGAAGAGAGATGGCGAAACTCAGCCCCGCGGCGTGTCCCCAGACGTGCTCGGGGCTCCTGCTCGGCCCTTTGCTCTGTCCTGGGGCACGTTCCTGGGTGTGCAGCCAGGTACCGTGAAAGCTTTACAGCGCTAATACAAAGCTAACACTTGTGTCACGCTGAAAAGCATTTGAGGAGGAAAAGACCCCTGCTTGTCTGCCAGGCTGTCTGTTCCCCATACTGTACTCAAAGCCTCTTGACTGTTGTGCCACAAAGCGTGAACCAGAGGGAATGGGGAACAAAACCGTTCTAGATGACAAATCCGAGTAACACCATGAAAGCTACATACTGTGCGATGCCATTATATGACTTCAAATCTTTTGTTCCAGAGAACATTATATACCTATTATATGCTTAAATAGAGGCCTTGCTATAGCATAATTAAAATGTTTGTGATTACAGAAATAAAAGGAGAAGTTAAAAAGCAACACTGTATTACCTCTATAGGACTGCTAAACCTTGGCTGTAGGCACAGAAAGAAAAGCCACCAGCATGAGGTAAGGAGTGTACAGGCCTTTGGCTCCATCTGAAAAACCAAGCTAATAGGTAGAATGGTAATTCTCTGTTGGTATATAGCTGTAGAAAACTATTTTCTCTTAATTCTGCAAGCATGGTTCCTTGAGCGATGTTTCAGTACCTGAAATGCTCCTGTGGACATGCCACAGGGCACTGGCTTTAATGGGAGCTGTGCTATTTTATGGTAATACTTGTTAACCTGTGCTAGTACTTACTGTAGGTTCTTTTCCTCTATGGAAAAAAATGTACTCTTTTTCAAAAGAACAAAAATACTACTACTAAAACACTTCAAATGTTAGTTTGAGATTTGGAGTTCTCAAATTATTTTTTTTTCCAGGAAAGCAGACACTAATTTTCATTTACCCAAAAAAAGAATTTTCCACAGGGAAATGTTTAAGTGAGCACTTGCAATCACCTTTATTCATAACTTTGCAGATAAACTGCTGCAAACACCATGCACTTTTATGCTTTGTTTTGTTTAATAATTCTAGAGAAGTCCGTAAGTGAGGTTGTTGCCATGATCGGGAACCCTTGATTTAGCTGGGGAAGACTTAGCTACAATGTCCTAAGGATGTAGAATTAAATGAGGACTTTGTCCTTTTTCGGTCTGATCCCAGAAGGTGCTTGGGCTAGATTATCTTCTAAAACGTGTTTTGCCACAGTCTCTAGAGAGGTCCACCTCCTTAAAAGGGCAGCATAGTAATCTAATAAAAATCCAATCTATGGAGATCCATTACCGTGCAACTGGGAAAACCAAACAAAACAAGATACTGATATAAAAACCTCAGCGAATTACTTGGTGCATTATATGTACTACAGCATTTACAAATGACCACATGGATCATGTAATATCATCTACTGTGGAGAGTTTCCTTTATAGGTCCCCATGGGCTGAAATGTTTAGACACAACAGAGCTGAGCAGAGGGGCCAGCTGTAGATTTAACTGGGAATTCTTCTGTTTTTATGGGCTTGTATCTCAGCCATATCATTGCTTTAAAAATTGCTTTTGTATTTAATAGTAGGAGAGCTTGACCTGAACGTAGTAACTACATATGTATCTCTCTAACTAAGCTCTGCATAGGACTGCAAATTGAAATGTAGAGAGATATTAGCTCTGTGAGTTAAGATGTCATTAGCAGCCCAGGAAGGGTAACTTTGTCAACTGCCATTAACACATTTTTAATGCTGGTACTTTAGAGATCAGAAGTGTTAACCTGGAAACATTCTGATTTAAATCTCTTTAATGTTTGCAAAGATTGGTTATTTCTTTATACCGTGTTGCTCTTTGAGGAGAGTCCTTCCTCTGTTCAGCATCTGTAAATTGCCTGTATGTGGATCTCACTTGAGAAAGGAGAAAAGGATCCTTTCAATTGTTTCATGAGTTACTTAGATCTGTCATAAAACTGTCACTTTGGATTATTGCTTGAATGTTGGCTGCAGGCTGAAAACAGTATGTCCGTGCAGCACTCACCCGGTTCAGGAGGGGTCTATAAAAGGGAAATTGTTGCTCCGCAGGGAGATACCTGTTAACCTTATTCATTTGTAAAACTGGTTACATATTTTGGCACTCGCTTGTGCAGTTTGACACTGACAAAGCTTTTGACAAGATGAAGTGGATACACAATATTTATGTAAGGTTCTCACAAAGTGCATGTTCAGAGCAAACTTTATTAACCAGACCTGAGCTATTTCTGTGTGAACCAGCAGCTCTTTGCGGGAAAGACCTCAGATCTTCTGCCCTTTGCCCTTTAACAAAATACAAAGCTGGGGTGCAGGTGATATAGGACTCAAAATTAGCAGTTCCAGCTTTACATGCATTCTTCTGTTTTGTTATTCAGGCACCCTTTACCGGGCTACAGGTCGTGTGGGACAGAAGGTGAGAAACATCTTGAGGGATGTTTATCAGCTTCAATTCCTGTAAACACCAATTCCCAGCACAATGAAGGATTCACTCAGCACCGTACTGGCGTAGGCTCTGTATGACTGTATGCATTCTGCTTTGTAGTCAAGGAACAACCTCTAAGTAATGGCAAAATCAACTTAAGAATATTGTAAATCTCTACATGCATACATAATTTAGATACTTTTTATTAATATAGCTTAAATTCATATCTAATTGTATTTATTCGGGAAGGTATTTTTCTACAGTTAGCATTGGAGTCTAGCCTTATCAGGAATTTCAGTGAGGAAAACTGCAAAAGACAAAAATTAAGTGGACTAAAGTGTATTCATTATGCAGTCATTATCATTATGGGGGATCTGGGTTTGCATGAAAAATTACAGATTTCCACCAAAGTCCAATTCTTTGCACAGATTCCTCGTATGGCAGGATTCTGGCACATATTTGGAAGAAAAGAATGAAAACCAAATGAGAGATTTTATCACAACCTCCAAAACCTTTCATGAGGAGAAAGAGTTGCTTTCCCTGATTTCTGTAGCTGCTTGGTTAAGGTGCAAGTAAAAGACAGTAAGCAGGAGAAGTGTGGACATATAAGATCAGATGATGGAGGTAGGCAGCCATTGGCCTGAAAGTGAACTGAGTCATGGTCTGTCTCCAGGAACATATTTGAGGGAATGCTATCTGAACTTTCTGAGGACGGAGATTGTCAGCAATCTCTAACATCAGATAGCCCAATAAGAAAGTTATATAGCACTGGCATTCAGTACCAAATACCATATTATGTGCCTGGCTCATCTTTGCAGTGCTTAAGCAATTACTCCAGTGTCTAGGACATGTTACATCTACTGCACACATGGTTCACAGCCAGGTTGTGGACATGCTATGAATCTAATGATCCACCCCTGCTTCTGACTAATACTAACATCGAGGGCGTCAAGACTTTGTTTAACAAGGCCAAGTGCTGGGTCCTGCATTTCGGTCACAACAACCCCATGCAACACCACAGGTTTGGGGAAGAGTGGCTGGAAAACTGCTGGGTGGAAAAAGGACCTGGGGATGCCAGTTGAACATGAGCTGGCAGTGTGCCCAGGTGGCCAAGAAGGCCAACAGCGTCCTGGCCTGTATCAGCAATAGTGTGGCCAGCAGGAGTAGGGACGTGATCGTGCCCCTGTACTCGGCACTGGTGAGGCCGCACCTTGAATCCTGTGTTCAGTTCTGGGCCCCTCACTACAAGAAAGGCGTTGAGGTGCTGGAGTGTGTCCAGAGAAGGGCAACGAAGCTGGTGAGGGGTCTGGAGCACAAGTCTTATGAGGAGCGGCTGAGGGAACTGGGGTTGTTCAGTCTGGAGAAGAGGAGGCTGAGGGGAGACCTTATCGCTCTCTACAACTACCTGAAAGGGGGTTGTGGTGAGGTGGGGGTTGGTCTCTTCTCCCAAGTAACTAGTGATAGGATGAGAGGAAATGGCCTCAAGCTGCGCCAGGGGAGGTTTAGACTGGATATTAGGAAAAATTTCTTTCCGGAGAGAGTGGTCAAGCATTGGAACTGCCCAGGGAATTGGTGGAGTCACCACCACTGGAAGTATTCAAAAAAGGTGTAGACATGGCACTCGGGACATGGTTTAGTGGGCATGGTGGTGTTGGGTTGATGTTGGACTTGACGATCTTGAAGGTCTTTTCCGACCTTAATGATTCTATGATTCTGTTCTATTCTAAGAAGAGGGAATAAACTAGAAGATGAAACAGTAATAAGGATTTCTGTAATTTTGTTGTGGAAGCAGGTTTTGCCAGTGTCTTTAAAA
This sequence comes from Phaethon lepturus, assembly GCF_000687285.1. Lineage (NCBI taxonomy): Eukaryota > Metazoa > Chordata > Aves > Phaethontiformes > Phaethontidae > Phaethon > Phaethon lepturus. The sequence goes on along the minus strand of NW_010528725.1, from coordinate 41,717 downwards.
TGGTTTAACGCATACTGTTGCAGGCAGATGATTTCTCTCCATTTTTGTGCAGGACTAACATATCCACTGCAACCCAAAACTGTCTCATGGTAATTTGTTATTCTACAACAGTTCCAACATCGTTACCCTCCTCACCATATCATCATGTGTTTCCTTTGTAGGCATGGTATGTTGCTGCCTCACATCGTGCCTTTTCTTGGACGCTCCCTTTCTTCAGTAAAAGGGGAAAATATTGCACAGTGTCTGGCTGTTAGCTTATCTAGGGATTTCTTTTGGGACAGACACAGAAAAAGACACATCCCCAGCTTAGCCCAACCTCTGAACTTCCCTCTCTACTTCCAGACTACCTATATTTTCTGTTCTACCTTCCAATCCTACTGTGACACAGCAAGACACTTGGATTTTTCCCCTGATTACACACAAGCTTTGCAACATAACTGCTGTATTGCAGGCTAGGATTTCATATATTGTAATCAAGTATGATCAATTCACTGCAGGTGCTATGGCAGACAGAGGATGATGCAGTCCCTGTTTTCTACATGCTCCCAACCTAACCTCTAAAAGTTGCTACCAATAAGGGTGACTGGCAGTGCCTTCTGTGCTGCAAGGAGATAATTGTGGTGCTATGGTATAAGCAAGTGAGACTTATTCCATAGTTGTGCTATCATGGAGAAAAATTCTGATAAGAGCCATATGGGGTAAAAGACTAGGCTTACAGCAATACAATTGCAGGTTCATTTTATCCAAGCATAGGCGTAACTAAGACAACAAGTGAATTTTTCTACCAGGCAGGCAAAAAATCCAAAAGATTGTAGACTCTATTTGTAACTCGACTCACTGTGACCACTGAAGAACAGGAGAATTTTCAATGAGGAATTAATGTTTTGAAGGGGTTTAATATTATATAGCTCATGGCACACCAAAGATCTTTAGCTCTTAGCTCATGATAATCCGGATAGAATTTAACCTGTGGAACTTAAAAGGTGAGTCTGCATTACTTTTAAGCAGAGAAAAAAAATCTATTTTATACTGTCATTCAGGTCCAATCCTAAGCTCTTAAAATGAACAGGTCTCTTTTCTTGGATTTCCAAAGGCTTCGGATTAGGTCCTGATAGTCCCAGCTCCAAACTGTGAGATATGTGTCTGTTTTAAGTGTTTCTTGCAATCAGATAAAACTCTTTCCTAAATGGCATCATTCAATATACAGATTGTAGCAGGTAATTGTAATTGTAAATTACTGTAGCAAGCTTAGAATCAACTGTTTAAGTACTCACCTGGCAAAACTGCAAAAGCTAACTTCCCCCCCTGCTTACTTTCCAGTATATATTTCGTTTTTCATGGCTCCTTAACTTAGATATTGCAGTGGGCAATTTGGATTGAAACTTGGCATAGAAGTTGTCAGCCTCCAAGCAAATATTTGTCATTTAAAAATCATGAGGCGGTTGAGTAAAACTTGGCAAACTGTTCTGAAACTGTATATATAGCAACTCTATTTGCAAAGTATTAATGCACAGGGTATGCACGCTTTCTGGCAAAACACACTCCCATGCACATGTATGCAAACACACAAAATACACAAATATAATTTCCTTGCACTTCAGTACTCTTCATTATGTCTTGCTGATGATTGTGTCTCAGAGATCTGAGTGTGAACATAATTTTGCATGTGCCTTCCATAACAAGGACTGCTTGGTATTTTATATTCACTGGCATAATACAGTCTAATCCCTCCAAAAGGGGTCTTAATGACTAATATGCACACAGGCACACATTTTGAAAATACACACTTCAAAAATACAGAAATAGAAGCATAAAAGGTAAATTTATAATTTCACACATACTACAAAATTGTAGAATATTAGGCTTTTTACAAATGTCTCAACAACAAGGGAAAAAAGGAAGAAAAAGTTAAAGGTATTTCAAGAGACTCCATAATACCTAGCAATTATCTAACCACCAATTTATAGCTCCATCTTCCTAGCTGCAGAAGCACAGAGAATCCTTCTCCATTGTAGAATTTAACGAGTTGAGGCTGATCGGCAGCTAGCAGGACTTCTCAAAACTTGCAGGACTGAGCTCTTTGAACACACCTTCTTGGTGCTTCATGGTCAGCAAACCAGACACCCCAATGGATGGGAGGAACTCGCAGCCAGGAATTCACTGCCTAAAGCTGAGGAAAGACTTAGGGATGAGAATAATAATGAAAGGTGCCATTCATGCCAAGCCAAACACGAGGGACTTAAATCCAGTACACTACCAGAAAGAATGACCTAAAAAGATCATAGGTCTAATCTCTGCCAGTGCAAAGATATTTTATCAACTTTCTTCCTCAGCAACCCTAAGTGACTCAATATATTAACTCATATGGCAGACACTACACTACAGTAAAAAAATAACCAGTTGAATTTGGGGCAGATTGGAAGCTTTAATTTAAAAATGTCCATGCTTGTCAATTCAATTAGATGAGAATTTACTGGCAAGACAAACTAAGTAAGTCTTGCCAAAACATAAGATAAAGACAGACTCAGACTCATCAGATAACTTGTCTGAGGCAGGTACAACCCACCAGGATAAGCATATCCCTCTGCTTTAAAAGTTTCCTTCACTGCATCCGTATGTCAGTATTGTCCCATCCCTGAACTGGGAACAGGTTCTGCCATTGCAAGCTGCCTGTTTGTGATCCTGCTCCTCTTTCACTCTCTGTCAGTCTAAATCCTTCCTCTTTTATTCTGATGTCATAGAGGGATGCAGTGAGATGTTCGTATCTGCCCATTTCTAGCTGCCCACTCAATTCACTTATGACCCAATAGCTGTATTTTCTAACACCCAAAACTACCAGGTATGCCACAGGTGTGGGAGGAGAGACCACTGCTACCAGGGGTCTCTCCGAAAGCTCTTACAGTGAATAGCTCTGGGTTGGGTTTTTGGTTTGGTGTTTTCTTTGAAACTTTATACACTAAAAAAATTTGAGCTGTGATTATGTGGTATACACCTAATTAAAATGTACTATAATTGTTGAAGTATTTTACTGAAGTCATTTTCTTTTTCAAGCGACAGGTTTACCCAATGATAAAACTTGTCTTGTGGTTTCTCTGCCTCTGCCAAGAGGCTCAGAGCTAAGTACAGAGGGTGGGGTCAGTCCTGGACATCAACCCCCCGCCCTGTGAATGGCAGCATTTTTCACTAAGCTCTCATGCTCAAGGCTTAAGTCAGGCTTTTTGCCAAACACTCAAGTCCAAGACAAATAGCCTATGTGGGTGTTTTGTGCACAAAGATGACTGAGGTTCATTTTAGCTAGATGGATAAACCTTTTGAAATCTGGCTCGTTAGAACTGACTATATTATAGATCAGAGTTAGTTGTTTATTGAAAAGCACTGTGAGAGGAATGTAAATTACCCGTGAATCAGAAGAACCTGGGAGCAAAGCACCAGCGGCTCTTGGTGAATGTGTTGTCACCTATTCTCACAAACAGTGCAACCATTTATGTACGGTGTATTCATTTATTTTAATTGACCATGTTTCAGTTCTGTCTTTTCAAGTTTTCCCTTGTTCCACAGAAAAATTATGTACAGGTGTATGGAATTTGCAAGGAAAATTTCAAAACTTCCTAAATCTCCTGATTTTTTAAAAAATATTTTTATTTAATATACCTTTATTCCATAAGGGTTCTTTTCTGTTGGTGGCAGGGCTGAAATATCCTTATGGATGAAAAACCTAGGTGATTCTGAGCCATGCTTAGACCCTAGTGCTCTGTAGGGCCCAGAACAGATTTAGGTACCAGAGGAGGGTTTTGTGTTTGGGGTTTTTTTTAATGTCAGGAGCTGAAGCTCTGCTTTATTAAATGTTGTACTGTCCCCAGTCCTCCACAGGTTGCCACTGAAACACAGAGCATTCCTGACTCGTCTTGTGCCAACAAGTTCTTTTGCCCCTTCAGGTCTCCTCTAACTTGGTTCTCACCATTTTTCCATTCCAGCAGAAAAAAAGAATATGTAATCGTTCATAACTGCCCAAAACTTTGGAACACAGAAAGTGCAGTCTGGGATGTCACGCTGTATGTTAATTCAGGGGAGAGGAAAGTATCTGCAAAATACAGCGTCTCTCTCATCAGAGGTACTGAACTACAGTTAAAAGTTTTACCTTCCCTACAGGGAGTCAGTACCCTTTCCTTTCTCTTGCCTGGGAGAATGGCTCTGTTTTCATTCTAAAGATCGTCTCCTACTCATTTAGCAACAAAAACAAAAGAAGCTCTGTTGTTGAAAGGTACCACAGTCTAGCATGGTCTACAAGTCTACAACCATGATGAAAGTACAGGCTGGAGATCACCTCCACCATGTATTTCAGTGAGGACTGTCAGTGTCTGCCCAGCCCTGCCTCCCTTACTGAGATTGCCAGTTGCGTTGTTAGTCAATACATGTTATTTAATACAAGGCAATGTCATGGAGGGACACTCAAGTGAGTTGAGCAAGGGTCACAAGCAGAGCTATCAGCTTAGCACACCACTAAGCCGATTTATCCTGTTCCTCAGCATTTAATGTGATCAGACTTAACCCTGACTGTGCTGACATGGGTGCTCTGTTGCTACCATGCAGTAACTCTGCATTGCACGTATCATGCAGGGGAGGCATACTTCTGGAGCCAGAGCAACAGGACTCTGGGACGTGGGCCTGCATAGCCCAGGTCATGGGCTGAAAAGCACCATATAACGTCACATTAGAACTCAAGGAAACCAGAAGACTGTAAAACGTTCTGTTTACTGATGACCCAGATTGCATTTGACCCAACAATGATGAAAATAAAACCTGGTAAAATTTGGTCTTAGCTGATTAATATGGTATTGACAACACCCGAATGGGTGCTATTAGAAACATGACAATTATTATGGCATTTATGGTGTACCTCTATGGTGTTTGCAGAATTATGCATTCTGCACACATCCTAATTACAGAAACATTCAGGAAATACTTTAACAAAATGAAAAAAACACTTGCAGGTAAAATTGGTAAGTTTTCAAAAGGTAAATGCAGCTGTAATACAACCTATTGACTGAAATACATTAAAATTGCAGACCAAATAATGGAAATAAAACAAACCATGGAATAGCAGCTTCTTCCATAAAAACCACTAATCCTGTGTTCAGAATAAACCCTGGATCCTATAGGAAAACTAAAAGGCAATTATATAATTAATATTAACATAAACCATATGCATAAGTGAGTTAAATGAAAGCTGAATAGTCAGCTTTAATTATGGCTTTACCTAAATCTGATTGTTTTAATTTGCAGTTATTAAGTACTGCTATAATAATAATAATATTGCATGTTGGTTTAATTTTATTTTCTATAGCACTATCTAGAGGCTACTTTTGTGCAGCAGTGACCATCAAAACCATTCTCCCAGAATAGCTATTGTAACCATTAGGTTTTGTATTCATTGTAAAGTACATTTTTCTAAATAATCAACAGCAACTATATCAAGATACACATCGCGTGCTGCAAAACAGACATGGATTTGGCATGTGTTTCCCTTGCCCACCCATGAACAACAAGAAGTGCAGCTCAGGGTTCATGTCACCCGATGTACTGTTCCTTGTCCCCCACTATCAAGGTGGCTTTCAGCCCTGTAAGTACCAGTTGCTAATAGGTCTGTTTCACAACTTTTTCTTCAAAAGCTCCTTTCTGTTACACTCCTGGCATCTGTTTCTTCCCCCTTAGGAGCTGCTTAACCTAGGTACATAACACTGTTTTATAGAGAATTCAAGGCCTGATCCAGCATCCACTGAAGTAATTTTTAATACAGTTCAGTGGGGCTAGACAAGCCAAAGTAAAAGATATAAAGAAGACAGACGGGTCATACTGACAGGTTTGTCTAGAGACTCTCAGAGGTGCATGAAGAGGCACAGTGACAGAAGGACCATGGCTATTGGTCATGTCAGTCCATGTGCCTGTTTGTCATTAGTTTGCATTGCAGCAAGCAGCAGGTTGTTACAGCTTCTGCGGTTTCTTTCCTCTGTGCCATCACTAAGCACATTATTCCCTCCTTGCCTTGAGAGAGAAATCTTGCTTGAGCCCAATGTCTTTCTGGAGGAATTTATTGCAAAACTTCGCCCTGGTGTTACTGGACCAAGGATCAGGCTTTTACACAGACAAGAAACAGCTGAGCCAAGTGTTTTACGCACAAACACTGACCCATTTCAGTATTACCTGGGACCTGTTTCTCAAATATCAATATTAAATTGGTTTTGGTCTGTGCAACAGGTCTCCTAGCACTTGTAGCTACACACTGGGAAATGAACTTTCATTCTTGGATTTGACACCTGATTCCTTCACCTTTCTGTACAACCTCTCTTTGTTCTTGGTTGTAAAGCTGGAATTGCTACTTCATTTTAAGTCTCGTCATCTGAAGCAGTACAAGATTTAGTGTATGAGCAGGCCAACCACAAGCAGCTGAGGTACAGCCTTCAGCTGAGACTTGGTAACTGCATGTATACGTGCTTCTAGCTTGTTGCAAATATGAAACGAAACTGGTTGCCTGAAACCAAACTCACAGTGGATTTAAGCCACTTCCTGGGTAACTTGAGCTTGCTTGATTTTCACATATATCCGATCTACACAGATGTGTTTCAGCAGACGGGCAGTAAGTTTAAAGGACTTACTCCATCAATAGATGCAAATCACCAGTCAGGCCTCTAGTTTGTCAGATCATAGAATCATAGAATCATCTAGGTTGGAAAAGACCAAGTCCAACCGTTAACATAACACTGCCAAGTCCACCACTAAACCATGTCCCTAAGCACCACATCTACATGTCTTTTAAATGCCTTCACAGATGGTGACTCCCCCCCTTTCCTGGGCAGCCTGTTCCAATGCTTGACAACCTTTTCAGTGAAGAAATCTTTCCTAATATCCAATCTAAACTTCCCCTGGCACAACTAGAAGCCATTTCCTTTTGTCCTATTGTTTTTTACTTGGGAGAAGAGGCCAACACCCACCTCGCTACAACCTGCTTTCAGGTAGTTGTAGAGAGCAATAAGGGTTCTCTTGAGCCTTCTTTTCTCCAGGCTACAACCCCAGTTCCCTCAGTTGCTCCTTATAAGATCTGTGCTCTAGACCCTTCACCAGCTTCATTGCCCTTCTTTGGAAAACATCCGTTGCCTTTGGATATTTGGGACAGGACCAGTTTTTGGGTTTATATTTAAGAAAACTTGTGTAATGAGTCTTAGTCCATTACTAAATTTACAAGGCATCAAACTGATAAGCATAATAAAGTATATAAACCTTAGTATTTTTGTATTGTGGATATTATTGTAACAAGATCTTTTTACTGTGAAGGTTAATTCATTATGGTCTGAAAAACATTTAGAGGTCCCTGTAAGAAAGGAGTTAAAGCAAAGCAAAGTTGTTGCTTTGGTATTGTGTTATTTATCAGCTGTCTGGTTAGCATTTGTGCTCAGTCCGCAGGTTTCACATGTAAATCAAATGCAATGAGTCTATGACAACTCACAAGATTTACACAGATGGGACCTGACCAACCCTCTCTGAAGTCACCAGAGGTGGTCTGGGTTCCCTAATGATTGCAAATAAGAGACACAAACATAAATATAATTTACTTTTATAAAACTTTTAATTAGGTTAATAAATATCTCTGCATAAAAGCCTATAGCTCATAAAAACCCAGACCCTGTGCATAGCAGAGCTGGTGTGGATCAGGTTAATAAACAAAGGATTGCATTACCATGCTAATACAATAGGGAAGCCCCCGTCTCTCTTTTGAATAACCTCTCATGCGAATTTCAAATGTTGACCATGACACCAGACCTTCTTAGGGCACTGAGTTGTGTTTCCCTGTGCTTACAATATATTTGATTTCAATACAAAACTGCAAACTCATCAAAACCCCACCTTTCTGCCAGCATTCAATTATTTAAATACTGTACAATGTGGGAGGTTTTGCCCCTGAATCTTGCATAAAATACTTCAGGGAAGATCACAAATAATATAATAAGAAAAGGACAAAAATCCAAGTGGGGAGAAATTTTAATCAATGGGATCCTTTTTAGCTATTAGTTTCCACCTTTCCTCACCCTTGACCAGTTGTTTAAAATGCTGATTCCAAAATGCATTTAAGCATACGACAAACATATATATACCCAAATTATCTCCACAATAATGATTCTGTAATCTTCTTGAAGTCAAAGGCCGGTTTATTTGTAATTGGGGTCATTATCTGCCCACAAACTAAATTGTTTGACCACATGCTAAACATTTGAACTATGCAAAGGTTCATTATTGTTATCCAATTACAGTATGTTTAGTTTCTCATGCATATAAAGATGGAATATTTATAAATATATAGGTACTTCATGGTACTTATGCAATGTTATCAACAAAATCAAAGAATATACATATATAAGGATATTCCATATACACATACATGTATATATACATGCAGCTAACAAAGTATTTTTTATTTCATGTGCCTCAGTTCCTAGAGATCACAATGCCAAGGAAGTGGTAAAATGCATAAAGGTTGGTTTCAATCACTTCCCCTTCCAATAGACAAAAGTTTAGTTTCTCTTGTACGATGGGACTTCCACTAATCATGTGGAACAATTTTACACTTCTTAGGGCGTAAGCAAAATCAGAATTCCCCCTTTACGCTTTTGCCAAAAAAATCTTCTAAGAGGTAATATTTACAGAAGTACATCCAGTTTTGTGTTCAAAAGTGTGATAGACCAAAACAAAGAGCCAAATTCTTAAGACTGTGTATAAGCTGTCATAAGTATACAACAGCTTTCTTCTCCAAAATCTAAAAAATTAATGACTTTATAGTTTAACCTGAGCACTATTAGCATCTGTCTCTGTGCAGCCCCAACCAGAATGGCTCCAAAGGACTAAGAGGAGCTGCCATCGAAACTCAGACTTGTCTCAGAGCTGGTTGAAGACAAGGGAAAATCTCCCCCAAGTTCAGTGGGTAGGGGCTGGGATTCCAGGCCCCAGACCAGTTTTGCTTCAGAGGAGCTTGGAGTCTAGGATATAAATCTGTCTCTGTTGCAGGACTAAATGTAATTCGATTCCAGTAGTCATGAATAGGACATAAGAAATGTGGAAACATCTGTACATGTTCCCTGCTCAAACAGTGGGTGCCATTAGAAAGCATAATAGTGTTCCGGGCTATTGATTTTACCACAATATTTCCTTGCTTAGAGTGTTTTCCACTATGAGAGACTTGCACCATGCCATGGTAAATGTTATTTTTAACAGAGCTCACTGCAGTCTTGTGTGAGAAACTATGTGAACGATGCTGAGTTCTCTCGCAATGCTGAGTTACTCAGCTGGGCTCTCTGATGTCCTATTTAAAAAAAAAGGTAGGAAGAGCCAAATGGAAAATAAAGCCGAAATGAGGTAAAAAGCAGATACTAAAAATACTAAATAGTGAACTCCTCCCATGAAGCAGTTTAGATATTAATATTAATGATATTAAATAGGGGACTATATTCGTGGATAGAGTTTTTAGATTTTGATTATATGTGCCTGGAGCAGAAACAGACACCCAAACCAGACCTCATTTATCCTCCAAAACAAACACAGCTTAAGTCATATAAGATGTGCTCTTTATTATACCACCTACTTTTCAGTTATTCTGTTATTTTGCTAAGAGATTCACTTACTCCACTGTAGGCTGATAGGGGGAAAGAAGGGGGTGAGGGGGAAGGGCAAGAGAAAAGGAATATTGTAAACCAATAAATAAGCTGAATATGCTTCTAAGTTACAACCAACATAATTAAATGTAGATCAGCTCATCTGACATAATGAGATCCAAGTTTCATTTAATGAAATTAGTATAATTTTTGTAGGTGGAGCAAAATTAAGTTTAAAATAAACTGATCCTTGTTGATACGATTTCACATATCTCCCTTTCTCGGGATCTGAGTTTTTAACTAAGATTTTACCAAATCCTTACAGCATGTGATGAAGCGCAAGCAAATAAATTAATAGTGAAACTTAACTAAAGCTGATATATTTAGTGATTTATTCTTATCCTGGATGGATGCATTGACTGTTCCATGAGGGTCTGTCCTATGTTCGGCATATGTATTTCATTAATGACTTGAAGATGGAATGAAGTGTACTTGTAGTAAATGTACAGATGACATGCAGCTAAACCACACTTCAGGCACTTTGGATTAGACTTAAAAATTAATTGTATGAAATAATGTCCTTAAAAAGTAGGATAGAACTTAGTAAGGACAAGGATATATAAGTTCTATACTCAGGAATACTCACCATGAGTGAGGCATGTCATGTTGTGGCAAAAAAGTAAACAATCCAAAACAATCCATATAAAAAGTGTCATCTAAAAGAAACCTGGGTTATCTGTCCTCTCCTCTCAGCTGATACAACCACAAATGGAAAATTGTGTCCAGCCATGGCCTCACATTTGAAGGAAGTTGTAAACTCATTGAGAAGACTGTGGGACAGGGCAGTAAAAACCAGTGGAGATCCAGCAAAGGACATTACAAAGCAACATAGAATCATCATTTCTCCACACTGTAAGGGAAGAAATAATGACCCAGAAAATAATATATCTTGGAGTACATTATCTAAAGAGATGATGGAATCTACAACATTGGAAATTCTTAAGAGCAAGTTAGATAACGATGACAAGATTGGTTTAGGTACAGCTCATCCTGCCCTGGGAGACAAGGATAGATCTGGGGGGTTTTTGTTCTCTTTCAAACTTATTTAATATAACTGTATGTTAAAATTTCATTACAGTTATGATAGAAAGAAGAGATTCAATGGGAGCATTCTCCCTTCTACATGGATATTGACAGGAATCCCTTGACAGGACCATTTTCATGGCTACTCCTGACAAATAAGAGCCTGTGTACTTTCTCAAAAGCAAAAACCCTGTTAGGTTCACCAGAAAACAAAGGCCTGGACTATTCAGAAGCCAATATAACTGGAAAAGGAAAAGCCAGACTGTTAGAGAAAATTAGCTTCAGGTATACATTTTCACTAAGTCTGCAGAGAGTTGTCTCTGAGAGATTTATCATCCTAAATTACCATTGGATCTACACAGGAGATAAATCTTCACACATATCCACTTGGAACAGGAAGGGGAAAAAAAAAGTTAGCTCTTCTGTTCCAGGATGTATTTTAGCATATTTTTTTACAGACCTCAGTAATGGTTTTACATGGAATGGGCTGTTGATGATAGCAGATACTTTTACTCTTTTGGTTTGGTTTGTTTTTTGGGGTGGGGGTAGAGGGCAAGGACAAAAATATCAAAACGTCAATATTTTTACCTGAAAGTCAAGGATATACAAATATTGAACCATAAATGCCACTATGATGCTCTACAAGAACTGTTATTTAGCTATCCTTTCTCCTTCATTTATTTTCCTTAATATTGCACTTCCTAGCAGGACTACAATTCCTGAAGGATCTCCTTTCTCCTTGTGTCATCTCAACACACCATAGAAATTGCACAGTAATAGGGCATCATTAAAGAGGTACTCCAATGAAGGAACTTGTCTCCAAAAGGAAAATGGAACCATGCAATACCTGAAATACAATTCCCATGAAGTACCATATCCATACTTCAAGTCAAAATTTTTTCAGTTTTCAGGTGTTAGATTTTTTGTCCTACACTGAAATTATCTCAAAAAACCTGACCTCTTTAAATGGGTTCATCAAATAATGTAATCTCCTCCACTGCAAACATTTGCTCAAATCAAGTGAATTCAGCATGATCCCAGAGTATATTTTTGAATTCGTTGCAGCACCATGGTTTCTTGACATTTAGATGTTCCAAGAATTGAGTGTGTATTGGACTAAACTATGTCAACATCCTCCACAGAGTGCATAAAAATATGCTGTGATAAGATCTCTGCAAAGAATGAATTATAAATTCATTAATAATTTTACTTGACTTTCAGATTTATTTTCAAAACCTATCAAGTATCTACCTGAAAACTGCTTGATTTCTACTCTGTTTAATCTAGAAGTCTGGGGAAAAATACTGGAAAAAAACTCTATATCAGAGTAGACGTCGTTGGGGAGTTACCATCTCCTCTTTTATATGTGCCACAAAGTTAATGGCTGCTTCAATTACCAGGCACTTGCTATGCTCCTCAGTTTTCTTGTAGCCAAAGAGTTATTGTTTAAGTATACGTCCTTTTCTCTTGAGACTAGTCCTCACTTCAGTGAGTTCCCAAAACTAAACAGAAGTTCCTTATTGACAGATACTGCTGATTTGGAAGAAAAACGTAGACTGGTTGAAAAAATTCTAGAACAGGGCTATAAGAACTACCAGAAAGGTAGTAAAAGAAACTAGAAAGGATTTCTCAAAGCAGAATGGAAATCCTGATTATGTCCAGTCATACTATAAAAGAGAGGACAGCCTGACATACAGGCTTGCTATTGCTAAGGGACTTGAGGTTGGTGAAAGAACAGAAGAGAAATACTCTTCAGAACTCAATGACTGCTCCCACAAGCTATGTTTGGAGGAAATAGCTGTATCTGCAGGTAAGATTTAAAATATCTTGCATTGAATATACATTCATAGGAAGAAGAAAAGAGTAGTATAAAGAAAGATGAGTGAAAGCTAAGAGCAATGTAAGAGAAAAATGGAAGTGGAAAAGAAAAGATGAAGGGGAAGAATTTCAGAATGTTTCTCTGACTGCAGCAGCAACAGCATGGATCTGTATTTAATCTTATGCAAATCTCTAAAACTAGTCAAGAGATCTCTACTACTGATCAACTACTGCAATGCTGTCAATTTTGCATTTATTTAGAAGCTCCAGCAAATGCATATTCCAGTTACCTGCCACCATGGTGACATAAACTATTGCAGAATATCTGTGTTTAAAATGTCTCCTGGGTTCAACTTCCACCTGCAGTTCCATATGCTACAATTCAAGATGTCTTTAAGATATGCTTCAAAAGGGACCTCACCAAATGAGATGTCACTTTCTTTATTGTGTAACGGTTGGTGGACTGTTGGTCCTGACTTAGAAACTCTTGATTTCAGTTCACAAGAATAATTTCTGAGGGACCTATGGCAGGTTATTCTGAAGGCCAGTCCTCAAATTTCAGGTCCTGATTCTTCAACAGTTCAGGTCAGGTAACAATTTTTTTTTAGCTTCTTTCTTATCTTTTAAGCTTACCTCCTGTTTCTGGACAAGTGAATTGCTAAAATGTCTGTGAGGTCCTTAATGCTCAGGGACTTAGAAATAGCTTAGTTGAGAGAAATGCCAAAATCTCCCAACTGGGTTTGAAATCCAAAGTCGTAAGGCTTAGAAAAGTGTTCTAATTATGGTGAAATCAGCAACATTTGATCAGTATTTCCCAGTCACAACAACTTTTTAAAATCTCGTAAAAATTTAAAGGAGACTTGCCTGTTCCATGGATAGTTTACAGAAAATAATTTGGTTTTCAAGGTTAGCAATAAGATTCTGCTTAATTGCTACAGTGACAGCTTCTCTATAAATCAATCCAATTAAAAATTATTCATGTCTGTAACTTTAGCAGAGAAGTGTTCATTAACTGCTACCAAACAAGAACATAGCGCACCAACATGCAACTCATCTGCTTTCTTATACTAACATCCAATGGTAGAGCTATATTTCGTGCAGGAGAATCAAAATCAACTTACATGAATGTTTGAAACAAAAGTCATGTATAACCCACTAAAGCAAAATGAATATCAGAGTCAGTGGGTTCCAAAAAGAAAAAAGGAAAAAGTAGCTATAAACTCCACAGAAAGTGGAAATACAGGCATTGTTATACAGACCTCTAATCTCTTGTGCAGTGCTGTATGTGGAGAGGAAAAAATGCCTTCCTGACCTCTCCAGGTGATCAATTTACACTCTGAAGCCTGAGAGCTGATCTGTATCTATTCCAAATTAACTGGAATAGAAAGAGGCATGAGGCTAAAACATAAAGAAATAACACTGTAGAAAGCAGAAAGTACCTTATTCATCAGTACAAGTCGGGATGTCGTTCCCTAGCAAAAGAGATATCTTCCTTTCATAAATATGCCTGTGCAGATTTTAATATCAAAAGTACTTCAGAGCTCTCAGTGAAAATAATCTCCGCAGGTACTGGTCCAAAGCCTACTAAGATCAATAAGAATACGTCCCCCCAGTGCAGTAGACACTGGATCAGGCCCTTTCTCTACAACAAAGGTTCCCTCCATCACAGGGCTGCAATGTCCCCTCCTTCCTACCCCCTTACAGTACACTCAACTTCTGTTTTGAAGCCGACAGAAAAACAACAAACAACCCAGATGAACCTAACTGGAAATGTCCTTTCAGATGGGAAAAGATATGCGAAATCGCATCAGCTTTACCCAACGTTAGGATAAGATGCTATGTGACCTACAATTCGATGTGCTGTATTGTATGTGATCATCATGCAGTATAATTTTATAGCTTTTTTTTTCCTCAGGTCTGCTGAACTTCTGTTACTTCCAAAGTGTTAAAAATACTCCGTTTGCTAATATAAATTATTATAATTGACAGTGCATTGTCAATCTATTGCAAAGCTGATTTAATTAAGAATGCCAAGGGGCATCATTTGGGGCCAGGTATCTAAGCTGCAAATTTTTTTTTGATCTCAACCTCTCCCTATAGGACCGTCCACACTGGCACCAAAGGCTGGAGGGCAAGAGAACAAAGGGAATTTTATGTGTCTGAATTCAAATTCTTTCCCTTTGAAATGAAGCGTCCAGAATGGGCAATAAAACTGTGAAAATGGATTTCTGGCCGCATTTGATGTTAAGCCTTTAGTGTCAAGAGCCAGGTCTTTTTTTCTGTCTCTTTCTTTTAGGGTTTTTTTTTTCCTTTCCCTGAATGGTCTTGTGGGGAATTTGTCCTATAAATTATTTCTTACAGTTTGTATGCATACAGTATGGCCTTGTCTCATAGTTAGAACTCAAAAGTAGGCTATTTCGTGTGTGTGTGTGTTTTAATTAACTTGTGTTTTCAGTAAAATTGCAATGGAAAACATTGTGCTAAAGAGGCTTATTTCATGTGGCTTTTTTTCCTATCAGCCTGTGTGTGAAACCTAAATGTTTATTAAGCACTTCTGTGGAAAGAGTAACTTTCACTCTGGTCTTCCTTTTTCATACCCAGTAGTCATAATCCTTTGTGTCATCTCTTCCATTCCCATAGCAGGATATTGCAATGCAATAAGAAAAGCAGAGGATTAGGCCCACTTAGAATGATCATGCAGAGGGTTCTATTATAATAATGATTACAACCATTTTATCTTTAATAGCTAGCCACTGATGGAAGGGCAAGGGGGGGAAAAGAGAGACAGAAAAATGAAAGGAATCTTGGCATATTGAAATGATTTGTTCTTAAGCTTTGATTGTATATGAAAATTGATCTTTAAATATTTATTTGTAACAAAAGCAGTTGGCGATACCTTATTAAAGCTGGCTAAATTAATTTAGATTGTTACGTGCCACTTCGGCAGTACATTCTTGCTGTCTGAAGAAAAGACACACATACAAAAGTATACGTATGTGTGTGCGTCTGTGTGCATGCAGTTTAATTACAAAACTTTTTTTTAAAAAAACTAGTAGCCTTTCACTATCCATTTCTCTGCAGACCATGTTTTCATGAAGCAATATTACAATGATTAGCAATTCTTTTTCTACCCAAGCAAGTCAAGGTGTTGAAAGCAAAACTTAGTTCCACATTTATAGGGAGACCCTTTTACTGGGAGCCAGACTCCTAGGTTTTCAAACAGAGAATAACAAATGTTTAAAAACATCCCTCTTGCCCCTGTTAAGTAAAGTAAAAATAATAAAAAACAAACCCAAAAATGAAAATAAAAATCTTCTTTCTGTTGTCTCCATGGATTTCATCACCTCTAGTCCTACATTTCTCCTTTCTCAGCCCCTTCTTTTTTTTCTGATATCCTTTTCTTGTAGTTTTCTTTCTGCAGGCCTCCCTCAGGCTTCATGCCATATATCTAAACTTATTCTCTTTTCAGTTGACTCTGGTTTATTCTGATCTTTTTTCTTTTGTTTTACATGCCACAGTTAGTTCACTTTTTCTTCCTTTCTCACACACAGTTTTTCCCCTGCCTTTTCCTTTTTATTTCTATGTCCCTATTTATGTTTCTAATTCTTTGTTTTCTGTATTTTTAAGCACGCTTTTCAGGCTGTGAGATATATATACCTGTGCAAATAAAGAGGAGCAAAATTGCAATCAAAGGAATTCTTCAAGAATTAGGCAGCCTTCATTTCAATCAGCATCTGAAGCCGAGAGATTTACACTAATAAACCAATATACCAGTGTCTATCAAAGAATCATGGAATCATAGAATAATTTGGGTTAGAAGGGACCTTTAAAGGTCATCTAGTCCAACCGCCCCGCAATGAGGAGAGACAAATAGCAGGATTCATACCAGAATCGGGACAAGAATGCTTTAAATAAAAATAGTAAAAAGTGGATAGGATAGGAAATGAGCTTCTCTAGTATTGCTTTACAGGAAATCTCACTTACCAGCAAGTTAGTCACAGTACTGAGCATCCTTACTGACCTCTCCTAACCTGAACTCCACCAAGACTTCTTTGTGGGGGCCACACCATGACCCTATGGGAAACAGTTTATCCCAGCACAAAAAGAAGAGTGACAATATGATTTTCAGGCAAAAGGAATGCTTCTATACGTACCTGTGTAACTCCAGTAATGCCCTAAAAATCATGCTTCTGTTTCAAGATGCCATGTTTGAAAAACACAAGCAGCTGTTTGACAGGCTATGGGGCAGGGGATTTTTGAACATTGAGCATCCTGACTTTACTGACAGTAGATTGTATGTTATTACTGTGATCAGTATCCTTCCTTTTGTCTTGGTTACATGGATAACACCAATCTCTTCCACGCTTAATATCAATGCTATGTCTTGTATAAATAAGTCTGTCTATTAGATATTGACACATTTCACTCAGGACCTCCCATCGTTTAGGTCTGGGGTTTTTTTACATAAATACAAACTTACATTACTTCTCTTTGGTCACTGCCTCCACCCTCATCTCTGCGTAACAAAAAATTATAGGATTGAGTCAAGGCTATTCAAATCTCCTTCTTCACCCACCAATTTAGTGAACTGTATAAATACTACAACTTCAATTCAGTGACCAGTTCCTACAGGCTTAAAGTTAAACATCTGCCAAAATTCTTTGTCGAAACGTCATTTTTTACAAAACAGTGAAAGTTATACCAAGACAAATAAATAGCCAAAGGGATCAAAAATGGAAGGAGCTCTACTTTTAACCACATAGATAGGCTGGTAGATACAGACTTGCTAAAATATACTTTGGTATAGTTTCATGTACATCTACACGAAGACCAAATGTCTTCCATTTAATTCAGCTGTGTAAGTAAAATACTGTGTTATCTGATTTACGTTTAGTATAAAAATCCCAGGTAGACAGAAAACTTTGAAAATTAGGAATAGGACTTAGGAATTTTCATCTCCCTTGCTGCTTCTAGGACAGACATACCAACTGCTATGAACACTCAAATCGATTTAAACATTTTTCAGACAAGAAAAAAAAAGAAACATAGCAAAACCTCTCATACAAAATATTCCAGTTTCACAGACACTCTGTGAAATAGAAAACAGGAACATGTAAGATATTACACATGGTTGTACCAAAACCACAGCCAGCATTCATGTATTACATCTGTTAGCCAGGCAATGCTCCGTCCTGTCCAAGATGTGGTCAGCTTTTGAATTAAGATTCGCTGAAACAAGCTTCCCAGCATCCATCGCAGCCCTACAGCCTCAGGCTGTGATAATGTGAGATTTTGGAAACTAAATAGGATGGGGCTTGGCCTGTAAGTGGAGAGGAGAATCCGAGGGAAAGGCAAGGCACTGCAAAATGTTTGGCTGCTTTTCAGTTCCTGGTGGTTTGTACCTTCTTGCTGAGATGGGCAAGATGTTTCTCTGAGGGCCCTGGCATTGTGTCCGTGGTCTGTGGTTCCCCTGTCCTGACCATGGCAGGGCATTGGAGATTCCTCATCGCTGGTTTACGCTTAAAAGCTTTCTAACCCCACCCTGTCTTGCAGCAAAATCAGAATGGGAAATGAGTGAATAAATATCAAATTATTTAATCTGGGTACATCCTTCACAGCTTCCTGCACTTAATGCAAGGATTCGCTACTCAGCAGCTACCATACTCCTGTATAGATTCACCTGCATCTCAGTGACAGGTTGGGTTTTTTCTTAGCGCAATTTAGGAATCGGTAAATTATTATTTATCACTAAAATATGTTTTCCTTATGAATATTATGTCTATGCTTTCTGCTTACAATTGGCCCCAACATGAATTCTCAGAAAAACACTTTTTTTTATTTTGTTCCACCCATGCATGATAGAGGTCACCTTAAAGTACTTCTGTAACAAGGAAGTAGTATGCACACTAAAACCGCCTTTCTTAAAATTTTTGTGTTGAACTTTGTGAAGCACAGAATAATTTCCACAACCCTTCTGAACCCCGTTTTGTTTCCCTCACACACTCAAGCTGTAATTTGACATCACAAGTTTTGCAATATCAGATGTTTAGATGTTTGCCTTGGGATTTTACCTCCTTAAGTCAAGATACTATATGAGAACCTAAGTTTCCATTGCTTTAAAAACTTGAAAATATGTCCCATTACACTGCAAAATTCAGAATGAACAATGTAAGAAGCAGAAAATAAATAAATAAATAAATAAATTGATATTTACTCTTGTCTTTTTAAAATAGATCTGAGGGTTTGATTTTCATGCGGTTTATTTTGAAGAAAATTAAGTGAGCACCAGCAGGGAATAGACAGCATTTTTACACAGCATGTCACTAACCTCTATGATCTCTGTCAGCCACTAAAGTCACTCAGCTGCTGTAACAAAAAAGTAGATTCTAGCAGGAAATGCATTACATAGTACATATTCTTTTCTTCTCTTGGTACCAAGGTTGTCACCAGCTTGCAACTCACTCAACCCAAACACTCTAAGCCCAGAAGCTGAGCTCTTGCTGTCACAGATACGCACTCACACACATACACTCCCCTGTAATTGGTGCAGACTTCTTGTGCACCACACACAAAGAGCTCAGCAAGAGAAAACTGTAGCACAGTCAAAGTGTTCTGTCTTCCAGTAACATACAGCAAAACCTCTTTATCAGTTTGAAACTCTCAAGAGGGCTTTAATCAGAAACTCAAATCCTAAAACCTGAAAAGACTTCAGACAGGAATGCTCTAATCCAGAAATGCCTTCACTCAGCCACAGGTCTTGACTTCACGAATCAGGCTGAGGAGTGACTAGCTGACTGAT
This sequence comes from Phaethon lepturus, assembly GCF_000687285.1. Classification (NCBI taxonomy): domain Eukaryota; kingdom Metazoa; phylum Chordata; class Aves; order Phaethontiformes; family Phaethontidae; genus Phaethon; species Phaethon lepturus. The sequence goes on along the minus strand of NW_010528725.1, from coordinate 22,379 downwards.
ACGCAAGAAACGGAGCAGCGAACTTGCACAGGCGAGCCCAATCCAAAATGAGCGACACATGCAAAACCAGTATGTACACCAAGCTAGTGCTGACGTGCTGCGGCTGGTTTCACGTACACAAGTAGATGAAGTCTACCCGGATGTGGTCAACATTGTAGTAAGCTACACAGAATATGTTTTTTCCTCACAGGTCTTTGCAGCAAACCCACAACTTTTTTGGAGATAACTTCACTGCACAGCTTTCAACTTACTGGATAAATTGTGATGGTTATTCACTGCTGGTACTGCAACAATAGCTATTTCCATCCTTGAACTCATTTAATTTATTTCTTTCATAAATGGCTGAAAGTGGAAAATAATACCTGATGATTAGTTAGATACCTTTTGGGTATAAAACTTCAAAGAAGGGAGAGTAATGATGAAAACATAATAATCAGAGTTTCCACTTAGATTTATTACTTATTATTACTATGACTGTTTTTTCAATTTTTCGAATGCATGCCATAAAGAAAATGCATAAGAAGCTTTCAGTTTTTAGCATTCTATTTATTAACAATAGTTCCATTCAATGTCCATAAACAGCAGATGCAATTTTAGTGAAATCCATAAGCAATAAAACTACTCAGATTCTAATTCAGGTATCTTGACCCATTATTATCAATTCTGGTTCTTGTGATTATTTAGTTCCATTACAACAGTAAGTGCTAAGTGCTTTATAAATTAAGATTCATGATAGTCATTCCAGCCATGTTAAGAAAAAAATAGCTTTAACCTGGTTATCTAAATAACATCTTACACTAAACACACAAAAAATGAATACTTTCTTGATAATTCTAGTAAGAGTTTTCTCAACAATTTGACAACATGATATTTAAATGAAAGATATATTTTATACACACACAGAATTTATTAATTGGTGAACTTCAGAAAGCGCAGCTAAGGTTATTGCTTATTTATCATTCAAAGGTGTGTTAGGAGATTTCACAATTATTAACAGCAAAGTTTCCCTTTTGAACTATGACCTAATGGGTAAATCCAAAATCCAAGGAAGTTAACTATCATGTCCTTCTCATGGGAACCATGCTCTGTTCTAGACACAAACAAAAATCCAGCAGGATGTACATGACCAAGTAAACACAGTTACATTCATTGTGATCTTTGTTCTTTCTCCTTAATTCTGATTAATATTTGCTTATTACCCTCTCTGATTAAATTGTATCACAGGTATGCATCTAGGGAGAGTCATGTCTACCTTGCAGTCTTGCCATAAAAACTACTTAAATGGTGCACTGTCGTCTGTGATCGGGCGCACACCATACGCACCTTTCATTAAAACCAGCATGGAGCACCTGATGAGAGCTATTTTGCATTCATTCATAACATTGCTACACTTTACCTGTTTGTGCTACAAGTTTGTTGGGCACAGGCAATTTATGGGAAAACTTCAGTTCGACAGTTCAGTTGCATTTGAGAGCAAGACTCTCGCAGAGCTTCATCATTAATCTGCACTGAAGCTCTTCCTTTCAAAAGTCAAGCCTCCTTTTTAGGGAAGAGAGGGAAGGGACTTGAAATTTGGCTCAGGAGTGGCATTTTTATGGATGAGCCACATAAAGAGCCACACAAAGGATTAAAGGCTAATCATGTCAGAGAACTGATGAGCTTTTGTAAAAATAGACAATATTTGGATTCAAATATTTGTGACAGATATTTACTGCATCACAATGCATTGTCTTTCAAGCCAGAACTTTTTCAGCTGAACGAGTATTGAGACTGGAGTCAATCAATCTAAATTTAGCAATTTCCTTCTGTGAGCCACAGAACACATGTCTGCAAATCTGTAGCTAGATCTGGAGATCCAGTGTGGGCTCTCTGAGGTCAACCAATGGTTGATCCACACAGTAGTTCTTCCCTCAGTAGGGCTCAAGAATGTTAGTAACTTCTCTCTACGCTACACACCTGCCAATTTTCATAAAAGCTGCAAGAACTCGATATATTTGAGATCTTTGTCTCTCAAATTTGCTTGAATTCAGCCAACATGTTCTAAGTGCACTGATTTACTGATCATATACACATAGTGTAAGTATTTCCCTTCCACAGCAAACCAGGCTAAAACCCACAGAAGATGAGCCTCTAAGACTCTTCCAGACCTCCAGCATTTAAGTGCACCATTGCGTCTTAGTGTATACAACCCCCACTGTTTTGACCAGGCCAGTTCTAAATTACACCATTGATTTGTGAGAAGAGTATCTAGTAATTAGTTGGGGTTTTTAATGGTTATACCATTTGACATATTAAATGTTGTGCATTACTTAAACAATAGGGTAGAAATATCAATAGTCTGGTGCCACTGTGTATGGCTCCTTTCCATTAGAGTGCATATATGTGTGAGGCTGTGAATGGTGAGTAATAAGGAACTGTTTCTCTACGATATATCTGGTGAAGTCAGCATTAACTTCTTGTACAGTAGATCTCCGGGGGTAGATAAAAATTACTAAGATTTTATTTATTTTTCTGGGGCTTGATCAGAGGATTATTTCCAGGTTTATTAAGAAATTTGACTGGATTTTACCCTGAGAGATACCTTTAGCTGGATCTCCCTTACCATTTGTCTCACTAAAAACAGGCTCAGTAGCTGTTTTCTTCACTTAGGACTCTCTGTAATGCTAATGACAAGGGTTATTTTGGGTCTCTGCTTCTGCTGTTTTCTCTTTTCTTCTTCTTCCAGTGCTGTTGTTTAGCCTGGAGAAAAGATGATGTAAGGGGGAGCTAATCCCACTGTGAAGGTTATTGGAAGATAGAGACAGACTCTTCACAGCAGGGCATAGCAGGATGAACAAGAGTCAACAAATAGATTGAAACACAACTCCATCCCTTGAGGTTTTCATGAACCAGATGGCCAAAGTCCTGAGAAACCTGGTCTGAATTCAATGGTCCTGCTTTGAGCAGAATGTTGGACTAAAGACCTCCTAAAGTCCCTTCCAACCTGAATTATTCAATCACATTATGATTCTATGATTGTCTTTTAAAATCACTTTCCATACAAAGACATACCTGCAGACACTGCCTTGCCATAAGACATCAATCTAGTGAAAGATCCTTTGCAGTCATTAACAAAACTTGCCTTTAATTGATATTGTTGTAATATAGTTTTGAGTCTGAAAGACTTCAGTCAGATAGTAGCCATGAAATGCAATGTCCTATGTAAAAGCAGGATCATCTTGGTCCTTCATTGACTTTTGATCCGTAGCTAACTTGATAAACTACACTGGATAGAAATGGTCCCTAGGGACCCTAAAGCTGTAGCTAGATTTCCACGGTTCCTTAGGCCATCAGACCTGTAAGTTTTAAATCCTACTGTAACTTCATAAAAGTGAGAAGGAAATGAACAGTGTGCATTTCAATTCCCTAAGTTCTCTAGATGGTCATACATTTACTTGAGGAGTAGAAATGTCTATACTGATGGTCATTGGATGCATTTAGAACCCACCTGGCTTTGGGTGATTTCTTTAAAAATATCACATTACTGAGAGAACTTGCCTTCAATAAGGTTTTTGTATTATGGGGAGAAGTTATTTACAACCTTGGTGGGTTCCCCTTTGAAGTCATTTGTCTTGTTGAGAGGGGAAGTGGAGCTGGCCTTTGAAGAGTCTCATTTCATCTTGGATCTCTCCCTTTGAAGTACACTTTACCCTGTGGGCATTCCCTGTGGAAAATCTCTCATTGTTCATGGGTCTCCTAAGAAAATATTCCCCAGAGGCACACTTCCCTGAAGAATAATTTACCTTGGAGATACAAGTAGTGATGTATTTTTCATCCTTGCCAACAGCAGGCAGAGTCTAGTTACACCAACTGCACAAATTATTTCAGAAAAAATATATAGGTGATTGCTAGTTTAATATGTATAGGCCAGTTACATAGCATATAGTGTCCAAATCTTGATAAACTCAGCTTCCTTACTGCTAGTGAAAAATTATAAGATATTTCAGTAGCAATACTCTGCCTTCAGACAGCCCCAATTTTTTTGAGCCTTTGATGCTGAAATCTTCCCATTCTTATTGTCTACTAGAAAAAAATTTTCTGTAAGCTTAAAGAAAACCCTGTCAGCCATTTGCAGGCCTGATGGTGTTCAAAGATAGCCCTTCTGAATATGATAAAAACAAAGAAGAGAAGATACTTTTTCTCTTTAAAGAATTTTCACTTTTTTTTTTGTTATAGAACTTCAACAAATGGAAAAGTAAACCTTTCTTTACAGCTCAGTGCTCATTGAGGTCTAGTACCTCAGTGAGGTTGCAAACTACAAATTAGGAACATAAACACAAACAAACAGCCACACCTATGGTCCATAAAAGCTTTTCAACCATTAAAGCAATGCTACTTCTGCTATATCCTACCATTGCCCAATTTCAAAGGCATAATAAAGGGTAATTGCTATGCATAGAGGATCAGCTCTAGGCATAACCAAAACAAGCAACTAACTTCAACAGCAAATTTCCAGAAAGGAAAAACAGCCATGGCCCTGCTCCCTATTTTGCTTACACCACAGTCTTAGAAAGCCAGACTGGCTGCTGCAGCTGCGTTGAGGTGCGTGGTACACAGGTGATGGGGGCAAGTGGGAGCCCTCCCAGAGGCAGAAATCATTGCCCCAAGGCTTCTCATCCTCCTAGCAGCAGAAAGAGCAGTGACTGTGACCTTGTGTGACTCCTCTTAGCGCCCCGTTCCTCTCTTTCTTCTTCATCCCAAGAGCGACATATTTTTGGTCATGTGCCACAACTTGCTCCAAAGGGGTGCAGTGCTGGAAGCCTAGAACCAGCTCAGTACACTACATATATTCTTAAGCACTGACTTACTTTAGTCTTTGCTAGCAACAAGCCTACCATTTTACAGAGCTCCTGGGTCACTCAGGAAATCTGTGGCAGATTCAGGATTGTTGCAAAAGTATCAGATTAAATTCTCACATTTCATTCTGAATGCGAAGAGAAAGACTCAGTGGTTTGCAATGGATATTATAGCAAGAACAGTTTATAGATTGTTTATATATATATAAAAAAACATATATTTATAAAACTTCAATTACCTCTGAAAATTGAGGATTCTGACAGGAGATAAGAGCTTAGCCGACTTGAGTGCTTCCTTTTAAAATTATGTAACTGATTTGGGTAAAGATAGTATGATATTTCCCATTGCACTATATTTAAGTATTAATGGATTTTTCCTATGAAATCTCTATCTCTCTTCTGCAAGGCAACCTTTGGCCATCTTTCTTGTTTGATATTATGGTCCTTACCATGGCAACAGATTGTGATGTCATGCATGGACAGATTATGAGGTCAAAAAGTGCTCAAGATGGAGTTGGAGGAAGAAGTAGGACAGATTCTGAAACTGCATAAGCACTTTTCAAAGTAAGTATTCAAAATAACTGGAAAACATGCTCAGAGTAAATGTAATAAATGTTTAACTTAACTTGTCAAAGAGACTTTGTGATTGGGTCAAGGCTTATTATTATTATTGTTGTTGTTATTAATGATAATAATAATAATAATAGCAAAAATAATAGGAAACATTTCCAAAGATAACAGCACTGTCAAACAACAAAAGGGTTTCTATGTTACATACATAATATTAATTCCTTTTTATCATAGCCTATGTAGAAACTTCAAAAAAAAATTCTTTATCAACAATGACATTTGAACTAATGGTAACAATGGGTATACACATGAAAAATATAGATGTGGATTTGATTTTTTTCCCCTTCAAATGTTTACAGGCATTCAGACCTGGGGTTTCAGATACCTTTGGAGAATGGTTTTGTCTATGCATGGGTTAAAACAATCCCAGTAATATGTTCACATGCCGGGTTTTTACTCTAGTCCAGCAGCATATCAAATGCTTGTTGGATGCTGTCTGTAGAGGTTCTCAACAAACAGATTTCTCCTGTAGGCTGAGATTTTCCATATACCTCTATTCTCCTACGATTTGATAAAATTTAATAAGTTACAAGGTATCATTGCTTTTAACATTCCCTATAGCTGATCTGATTTCTCCAGGATTACCCTTCTCTGGAATCCACTTGCTGATAAAGCAACCTAGCTAAAGATATGCGTGATAATTTACACAGAACAAGCTTGTTTTTGCAAAGTACACACCAAATACTATGTAGGGAGAAGCTGAGTGCCATAGACTTTTCCAGCAACCACACAGGTTTCTTTAAAGACAGTTTATATGTCTCTATGCAACACTGAAACCTGAAGGCTGCAGATACCATTCCTTACATCAAATTGCCCCTCTATAAAATGGGGATGCTAGAATAAAAACATCATAGACTGGGCAGGTAGATAAAATGGTAGTCAGAGGTCTCCATTGTTGTTTATTGGAAATATAAAATTTTACCTGGAAATGTGCTCAAAATTATACCTGTGTCTTTTTCTTTATGCAAGTATCAAAAACATTAAAATACCAGGAAGACACACATCAGTAAATCGATTAAAAATGATGAAATTAAGGCACAGATTATTTTTTTTTGCTTTTCCCAGGAAACTATTGTCAGCAATGAAAAGAGAATCCTCCAAGTTTACAACAAAGACCTTTCCCAGTAAATCAGACTGTGTCCTACCCATTTACAGTACAAGATGTAGGAACACCGTAAGTGTTGAATGGCATTAATGGGAGTTTTGAGCGTGAAAAGAATATGGAATTGCACTTCTCATCATAGTTTGTGATTGACGATTCAACTCTGAACAAAACACAGAGCATCAGCTAGATTATGCTAAAGGAGACCCAGGGGTTACCAGGTCTCTCAGACTCCATCTTGAATTATGTTTTCTCTCTTTTAATTGAGATAAACCAGCTGGAGAATAGGGAGCTGTAGTCAATCTTCTGAACAATCTCCATCCCTTCAAGCCATATTCTGCTCTGTTTCACCCATTTATGTCTATGTGCTCAAGTCTTACCACACAATGATGTACCTAGATGTAGAAAAACTTACTCTGTTTTATTTCTTCCTGTGGACGTGTTGTGTCAATGGTTAATATGGCCTTGATTTTGTCAAATTCCTTTAACATACTGAGCACCATTTAAGAAGAGGACTTCCCTCTTAAAAACAATTTCAGTGTATTACAGACCCTCTCAGATATAACACAGAAATGGAGGAGAGGGAGATCTATTCAACGAACAGCAACATGTCTTAACAGAACACAAATTTAACTCTGGAACTAATTTCTGTAGGAGGTTGTGAGGTCCAGAAGGGTTAAAATGTCCAGAAAGGATGACGCAATTGTGTATTTTTAAACAAATCTTGTCACAATCTTCAGTTCAAGAAGTAGCTTAAATGGCTGGTTGCATGAACCTGGAAGGGTAGACTGGGAGAAAAATCACTCTACATTTACCTGTTTTCTTACATTTTTCCCCTGCACATGTACTATTGACTCCTATTGGAGAGAGAATACTGGGCTCGATGGACCCCTGGTCTGCCTGAGGATGTAAGCTCTTGTGTTTACTCTAGCTATAGTAAATGCTGAAAAGCCTGAAATCAAAGGGGTAGTACTACGGCTTGATTGTACTTTCGTAATAAAGTCCATCCTTATTAAATAAAGAGATCACCAAGTTCCAATGAATTCAAATTTAAACTGTGTCTATAAACATAACATTGTTTACATCTTTCATTTATGATGATATTTCAACTAAAGTTGTTCTGAAATTGCTCTGCTTTTGCGCTATGTCATAAAATGGAAGCATATATTACATTAAGCAGTAAGGAGCTGTATCTCATTTAAAACACATAACCACATAATTTCATAGATATATATCTATATATAGATATATATCTATGAACAATGAAATTGCCCCAAAATTAAAACCCTCCTGGCAGTGTATTTGTAAACACAATCAGCCCATAATCCCATAAAAAGACTCTGCTTTGAATTAATGTGAATTGCTTCTCTATTCTGCCTTTACAAATATAACTTTTCATCTGAACTTCCTCACTCCCTCTTTGTTTCACTAAAAATAATTGTAGCGATTTTCTTCCTCACTTGTAAACAGAAGAGGAAACATTTGAAAAGTAGAATAAAATGGAGTTGAAAAAAAAAATAAAAGAAGCAGATATAATTCTTTTTATACCTGCAAATAGAAAAAGCAAATCTAATTTCTCAGAACTTCTGGCATGAAACACTTTGCATTTTAAAAAGAAACCATCACTTCAATCATTTTTTATGATTCTGATAATGAAAATGAAAGCTAGATTGTTAAACGGAAAGTGCAATAATTTTATATACACATAAAAAAGAAACCACTTCTTTAATTTTAATAATTTAAAATAAAATTTTCCAAATGACAACCTTTTAGTTATAATTCATTAACCTTCCATGCAACAACATTTGGTAAAAAAGCAAATCTCAAGATATAAAGGTACAAATGAAATATTTAGAGGTTAATCCTTGAACAAGACAGTAATTCAAAGGGAGATGCTTGGTTTGCAATGTTTACTGAACTGAGTTAAAAAAGGAAAGAAAGAAGATCTTATTCTCAATACAAAGTACACAGAATTTGGAAGGTAAATTGAAGACTGATATACTTGAAATATTCAACTATAAGGTTTTCTTCCTACTTAGTGTGTGCTTTTCTTCATGTTTCCATAAATCTAGTGATACAGAAAACAATTTGGGGAAACTACAAAGAAAATTTTACTTATTTGTGAGGATTTTTATTTTTATATCAGGAAGCTGAAGAAACATTTTCTAATAAATTCTTAGTCAGCTATAAAAGTTTGTCTGCTAGATGATAACTATATAGACCAGATGGTATCAATTCCAGCTTCCTGACTGGTGTTAGCACAATTTTTACTTATTTTCCTGATGGAATATTATTTATCTGCTCTTCTTAAGCTGGTGGGTTCAGAAATAAAAGTTTGTTTAAGTGGATACAGGATCAGTGATCCTTCAATCTGCAAGGAATTGACATCAAGAATACTTGTTCTCCCATCTCATACCTTGCAAAGGGAAATATAGTCTCTTTTCAGTGCTCCTTGCCCTAGAACATACCACCTTGACACTTTCTGGTCCCACAGAATCAGTGGCCAAGTCCCACTGATTTCGGTAGGGCTGTGATACTGTGGTATCAACCCAGAAAACCCATTTAAGACCTTGAGGAGCAAGGATGGGAGGATGTGTGAGGGCTGGATTGCATACTCTACTGGGTCCTCTCCATTCTTTCTCCATCCTGCTGCAGAAGACATCTTAGGCAAATAAGACAGGAAGATGATAGTCAAGGTGTCAGACAGACAGGCAAATGGAAAAGTCTGTGGGAATGGAGGGTTCAAAGGTTCAAAGACTGCAGGTACAAAAAGCCCAGCATATAGGAAAGAAGTGGAGAATTTAGAATTTAGGAGAGTCTTTTGTCTCTGTCCTCTTAAGCGTCTCTGAACATGGGATTGCTACAGCTCCTGCCCAAATATGCAATGCTTACACAGGGGGGCCAGGATCTGCTGACAGGGTTACTAAGTCAATTGCACATCTTTAGCACTGTGCAAGAAAATAAAAGCACATTGGCGATCATAGCAGAAACCTGCGGCGTATTGGCTGTCATAAGGAAGTCTCCAGTTTTTGCAAAAGGTTTCCTAAGTCAAGCCTTACCTCTAGTGAAAGTCCACAGGGCCAAAGCAAGAAGTGACCGAAACACTGGTTACCCTCAGAGCAGGCTGCGAGGCTGAAGGCCTGAGAGGGGAGCTTGGTGTGTAGTTTGTGCCCATGGAGGGGCCCATGGAAGCAAACACAGCAAACACAGCACATGGCAAACGGGCACAGCCTGCAGTAAGTCAGCGCCAGTCAAGGCAGCGCTGCCTTTTTCAGTCTACCCCCTGGTTCGCAGGTTTAACCCCTCCCAGACAGACCATGCAGCATGGCGTTCCTTGCTCACCCTCCCACGCCTCACACCACATCAGGTGGGAGCAGTTCCCTTCCCTGCAGACTGCCCGTATCCCACCAGACCGCGAAGCAGCCATATTGCATCTCATCAGCCGAGGCCTGCCTCACACCTGTGGCAGGCCAGCCAGAGGCTCTCCCAGGCTCCCCTTCCCCAGCGCCGGGGCAAGCAGGACACCGTTGAAGATCGCCCTTCCCTGCTCTCCTGCTTCCCCCTCCAGACCCACTGGTCCTCCCTTCTCCCCCAGTGGCTTCAGATCAGAGACGGACTGTTTCTTTAAATCCTCTGGCTTAGATTGGTTGCAGGCCTCTGGGAGTCTGTGGCCAAAACTAAAGCCAGGGACAATTCCTGAACAAGTAAGCTCACAATGCCCTGTTTATTTATACAGCACAAATGATTGAAATCATTATGCCCCAGACTAGCAGGACCTATTTATAAACAGCATCTTAAGATGAGCAATATAGCAGGACTCTCCACTGCTTCACAACAAGCGCCAGCCCCATCCCCCCATCCCCACTATAAAGCTCCGAGGCCCTTCTGACTTGCCACATGAAAGATGCATTCCTCGCCTGTTAAATTAAAATCTAATCATATTCTGCAGTAAACAAGGCACAAAGAACACTCTCGAAATTACGGGATGAAAACCAGCAACACTAAGGGCCAAGCTCTCCCCTCAGATCTATCCTACAGCTCTTTGACAAGTGCAATCAGTTAAACATTTGAGCGCTTGACAACAGCCACCCCACTAGACGTTTGATCTGCCTGGTATTCCACCCTCTTCCATAAATTATGGATCTTCAGATCTGCATGTCCTCCATGTTTGTGATGGCTGGTCTCCAACAGAGAGGAGGCTTGGGAAGAAGTGGATATTTCTCTCAAAACACTTAAATTACTCCTATGTTTCTGTCTATACAAAGCAGATCTGGAACTACTTAAGTGGGCATCAGTTGCGTTTGGAGCCTTGGAAGGAACAACTTTTGCTTTTCATCCTCCTCAGACACTCATCCAACCTAAACAAAATGTGAGATCTAACCAGCAGCCTCACACTTCAGTGCCATCTGGACGTTTGACTCGCAGCAGCACCCTTTGACTCTCAAAATGCTCACGCTATGGCCTAGCAACCCATGCGCAAGGGGACGGGAGCATGGCTGGAGTTCTGAGATGGTGGCAAATGCCATGGGGAGCCATGGGCTGGCTTTTCAGCCTGTCACACATCACCCTTGGGTAAACGTGGATGACAGGTCCCTCAGAGATCTTATGAATGAAAAGTGTTGGATTATTATGTGGGCTGTATATTTTTTATAATCTTACCAGTTTACTTAACTGTGGCAATCATGATGAGTCCTTGATATGATTAGAATTTAAGAATTAATAAAGCTTAGCACCTCCATGGTGCTTTGCATTTTTCTCTTCAGTAGAGAACAAGCATTAACTAATGGCTCTTCAGAAAAACACTTTTATTATCACAATTTTATGAGGTGGAAACTAGAAGGTTAAGTAACTTGCCTGAAGTCATTCAATAAGTTGCACTGGGATTAAAATTTAGGAGTTGCTGGCTGCCAGCCCTGCTTTTCGACCACTGGACCACTCTGCCTCTTATTATAAGAATTTAATTTACTTGGCAGAGAATGCGTTTTTCTGTGGCAAGCCATATATTTCCATTCTAATGGAGTTGAAGGAAGGTGAGAAGGCCAGCAGATCTCATTGCGAACTGATGAAGAGTCACATCATGGTGATTCTGCTTAAAAGACTTGACCTAGTAGAAGGTGGCTCCTACTGTCTAAAAAAAGAACCTTGTTTCAAAATATGGATGCTCATAGGCAAGCATCTAAATTTCTATTGAGCCATCTAGACAAAGAAACTGAAATCTATGGAAACTATGACAATTAGGACCCTCTGGTATATTCAGATCTATTTCCTACGTATTTCATCAAAACTCAGGGAACGTTTTGACACCTAAACACCAGAAGGTATGTATTCTTCATCCAGTCATCTTCTCTTGGTTTGAGTTCTTGCCTGTGTTTTTTTTCCTGTGATATTCTTCTTTTGAATCTACTCTTTTGCTTCAGTGTAGACTGTTAAAAGGCTGACGATCTAATATAGACAAGGGTCTATGCGTTTCTGTGTGTGATGGCAGCAACTATATAGCTAGAAATACATTTTCATGTATCAGTTTTTTGCAGGTTAATCTAATATATTAATAAGGAAAGTTCTGCAAGTACTGAAAATCAGTGAATCAGTGGTCACCACCTGGAGGTGACAATAGCAACAAATCTCTGTGTAGGTGTCTCTGTGTGTACGCATTTGAGAGAAAGACAGATCACATTTTGAACAACCGTATCTCCACGTATATACGTATATCCATCCCTCCTGAATTAGAGCCTCCAATGAAAAGTAGCCTTATGAAGAGTTCATATACAGCCAGATGAGTTTTGGCAACATTGCATTCCAACGCCAAGGTGGAACTGTGCAGGTGTTTTGTAAATTCACCACTAAATAAAGACACTGTCTTTTATTTTCCTGGGGAATCATTAACCAAATATAGAGCCAGAAAGACAAAGAAAGAAGTGTAAAAAGGATGGTAACAACTATTATGAGAATATCTTGAGATCTGAAGAAAGAACAAAATCTGTGTCTGAACACAGACTGGTTCCTGCAACAGAAAATGAACACAGTGTCTGTACACAGATCCAAGAAAAAAAAATCATTGCCATTAGTGGGAGAAAAACCTTGATGATACAAGACACTAAAAACAGTGAGGAAAAAGAATGAGAACTTGTTAATATGAATGAAACCCTATGCCAGAGGTTTTAAGTTTGCAAGACTGAGGAAATTAGTCACTACTGAAAATATATTCTGACATGTAAAAATAACTGCTAAAATCACCTAGCAAGTAAAAAAACCACATAGAGCAATATATATTAATTCTTTTTGTGTACAGCAGATACATATATATTTGTCAAAGGCACAGCAAAAGTGACTTGTTTAAACTCCAGAAAGGTTTACTGACACCTCACTTCATTTAACCTGTTTGTTTTCTTTAAACATGAGTTGTTTGATTTACTCAAGTCTTTTGTCATTGTGGCTCAGCACTGCAGTCGTTACCTAGACAGCAAAAAACTCTTTGTCCCCTCCCCTACATCTCTTCTACTTTATGTTCACAAGTATGGATATGAAACCTATGTCTGAACCCCTTTATCAGTGATGGGCAGGTTGGCTTCTCTTGGGAATGTGTGCCATTTTCAACATATTGGTAGTTAATGCAGAGGAAATAGTGGAAATACATCCACAATGCTCATTTGGCCCAGGCCTTATGCCTGAGGAGCCTCTTAGTCCATGTAACTCAAATTACTGCTAGTAACATTGAAAGATCTAGTAGCATTCAGCACATTCACCAGTGATCCAAGTGATGATCTGCTAAAAATCTTTTCATCGGCTGTAACTGGGATGGGATTTTGCTGAAATCTAGGATTGGTTCCCTGCGTACTCAAGATACTCATACCAGAAGTATAAAGAGTCCTGCCAGGTTTTTGGGAAGACCTGTGGAATGGAATGTCATAAAAGAAAAAATAGTTGTCTTTCTCTTGACAGGGATCACAAAGGTCCTGAAAATCAGCAATGTTCCCCCAAATCATGTGAAGCTAAGAGCAACCTGGACTCTTGCCGGTGGCATTTTAACAGAAGAGTATTTCTTATCTGACAGTAGTCATTGAACCACTCTCCCTTTTTTTTCTTATCACTATTTTTTTTTTCTTTTTTGAAAAAGAGCATTACTTCTCTTCTGTTACCCAACAGCTAATCTTTGAGTGGGTTGACCACTTCTTTCCTCTTACTTTCTACTCCATCTCCTGTAATATTTTTATCTCCTCCACAGCATGAAGCATGATTCTGAATGGAGAGATCATGCAAGTTCAGGACTGCTGATTCCACCATGCAATTTCTCAAATCCCCTGTAACAGAAACACTTCCTACTTCTGTGCATCTTCTCCTGGGAACCACATTGCCTCTGCTTGGTCTTATGAGAGGATGTTAATCCTGTCACCTGTAAAGGTGGAGAAGAGCCTAATCCCTGTGGGTTTGTAGTGTCTGGTTCCACATCCAGCCCTTTTCCAGTGTTTCCGTGTCTCCAAAGCTATTCCTGTGGCAGAAAATCTTGATGGTAGTCCCAGTCATCTTCATGTATACCATAGTCCCTTACATACTTGATATAAATGAGAAAATGAGCTGGTGCCTTTACCACAGGGATCCTGAATTCAGCTGGCACAAGGGCAAATAACGTCTGTAGGAACCCTGATCTAAACACAAGTTCAGGATTCCTACAAGGCCTGTATGGAAGAATAGAGCCAGAAGTGGGACAATATTGACACAGCATTTCCTTTTTCTCCATATTGGATGCTAAGACAGTTAGTATTCCTAACTTACCATTTTTGCCAAACTATGTCTTCAGCTATACATGTAAATCATTGTGGGGTTATACGCATGAAAACAAGAGCAAAACTTAGACCACAGATTTTCCAGGGAAAAACAAGTGCTGCATTTCAGGCAATTAGGAGCAGTAAAGTAAACATTTAGTCACCATTGACTCATGAGCTGAAAAACACAGTAGTCAATTACAGCTTTCGGCAGCAATAATTAATATGGTGTTGATGAAAACTGTGTTTTTCACTCAACATACAAAGCTATTCCAGGTAATTAAATGTAACCTCATCTATATGTAATTTGTCTTTAATCTGCACGTGATACAGTATTTCAACTTCATATCCTGTATTCTGGAGGGAAAATAATATAGGAACATTACCTAAACCATATACCCAATAACCCTCACATGATTTGTTTACATTTAAAACTATATCACACTTTATGATTAAATATTTGACTATGAAAAGGTTTGTAATTTAATCATTTGCACAATCTTTCTTACATTACTCATTATGTCTGATGTGTGGAGATAAAGAAAGAGATCAATTCTAACCATGTATACCACATTGACATTTATTTCTTTGCATGTTTTAACATCCTGGGGCTTTTCCAGAGGCATTACTTACAGAAAAGATCACTCTTGCCATTTCTGATGAAGGACTTGAGGTATTGTGAAGCTTCTGAATACAGAAAGAGGTCTTATGTGCAAAGTAGTCTTTAGTATACTGTATTGACCTGATTTTCCAAACTGCAGATTATCTACATTTCTCACTGAAGCTAACGGAACTTGAAATGCACCTCTGAAAATTAATATATATCACTGCCCCCTAAGTCACTGTTTATAAACCTGAGTAATTTGAAGACCTATTTTCCAGCTATAGTCATATAGAAGGAAAAATGGAAAGAGAAATTATCTTATACCTCAAGAAGCTTCAATTTACTTATTTTTAGATTTGCAAGAGTTTCTTTGCATGCTAGGCTCTGAGGTGTTCCTCCACAAACTGGTTGCCAGTTGAAGCATCAGTTTCATGAGACTGTTACCAAAGAGCACTCTTACTAGACTAGTTTAAATCTGCAGTGTTATTACTACATGGTTAATACACTTGATATTTTTACATCTGAGTTGCAGATTAGTTATCCCTATTAGGTTGTTAAAATAAGCCTACAGAAAAGATAAATTTTATACAATATGAAATTAAGAGGGGTTGCTATTACCTTTAGCAAACACTATGCACTTTGTATTCTTCCTGAAACAAAAACTTAGCCATCTTTGTTAGGACAAGGAGATCTTGTTCTATAACATTATCACAGCTTTACAGTTTCTAAATAAAACAGACTGCTATTGTACAACAAAACATCAAATTACTGGGGCTTTAGTTCTGTTAATTTTTCTGATAAGTGGTTTAGCTTAATTCAGAAAAGATAGCAAGTTCTCAATTATTAGAATTCTGCTAAATTAGGTAACATGAAAACATGACTAAAATTGCCAACCAATACATTTTTCTGCTAGTGGCATACCAAAATATTCTGTATTGGTGACTATCATGTTTGTTGACCTAAAAATTTACTATTAGGCTGGAATTTCAGAGGCAGTTACAATGTCTTTGAGCAAAATTCAGGAAAGATGTATGTTCCATTCAGATGGATTTTTGGTCCATGGAATGTATTTAATGTAAAATTGTAAGACTCTTTGATACTAAGGAAATTCCCTGGCTTTGGCATCAAACAAACTCTTTCTCTGAGCATGAGCAAGAAAAGTTTTTTAACACTTCCAGAGGGGGCACAAGCCAAAACGAATGGCACAGTCAACCAATAAATGAAAAGCACAACACAGTGCCCTACATGGGCATAGTAAGTAAGCCTATTTGTGTATTTATTTGAAGGAACAAAGGGACTTTTCCAGAAACCATCTGTACATTGTTAAAGAGGAGTGAATTACCTATAGCCTTCAAAGGAAAACAGCGCTGTTAAAATAAACTTGGGGGTTGGAAGGAATTAGGTTAACTGAATTTGTGCCTGAGTTAGAAGACTTAAACACTTCTCTGGATTTTGTCTCACTGGTTACACAAAACCCAGGTACACAGAGATGCAGTGTTTCAGCAGAGACACATTGCCACAACTGTCAGATCTGGAGCCAGGCTTGCCGATACCCAAATCTAGTTTTTTGGTTTGAAGTTGTTTTCTGAAGCACCATAACAATCAGAGGGGGGAAAAAACTTGATGTCCCCTTGATAAATGTAGAGTTACAGATGGTGGGCTAGATTTCATGCTCAAAAACTGTTAGCTAAGACCCTAAAATTATGAGTTTAAAATAATAAAGTGCATGCTGGAGTCTCTAGAGTCACCTTTAGTTTTGAACTATTGGTGCACTTGGGCACATGTTCAAGCTTTTCGCCACAACCACAGGGACTGGAAACTTCTGCTCTCTTTTAAATGAAAGATGAGATTCTCATATGGTCACTTCATTTCACGAGTGGAGGCTTTAAAGAAAACACCAGTTAGGGCAATTTTCATGATAAAATGGTAAAAACTGGCACACTATGGGTCTTTTCAAAATTCATGAACTTCAAAAGAAGCCAGGCAAAATCTTCTTGGTTTCAGGTTTCACAGAAACTTGCAGCTCAGCTCCAGTTTGTCCTAAAGTTCACTGAAGTTCAGCTTTTCAAGTCGTTCTGACTTGATTTATGTTTTTTTCCTAAACCATATAAAACTTGGGGTATTACATGGATTTGACACGAGCCAGGTGGAACTCAGTTGGTTCGATGGTGTCTTGATTTGAGATTTTGAGTCAGTTTAAATACAAAACAGAAAGCAAAATTCCATCTTTCTCTGAAGCCAGAGATAAGTTTCATATGATCCTCTGATTCGCTTCCTGCAGAGTTCTTGGGACTCACAGAAGTCCACGTTTGTGTAGTTGTGTCCTAGCACAATGCCTATAGGAAAAGTCAAGAATCCTGGAAGCACAGCAAAGGGATGGGTGTGGATGTGCCTTGCTGCAGAGAGAGTATTTACAACTCCAAAGGATGCAGAGCACCACAGTCAGTCCTCACCACAAGATTTACTAGTGCCTGAGGCTAAGTTTTCTAAAAGATATGGTAGACTAGTGCACGTACATTTACAGTGTATCCTCTTCGGTGCCGAGAGGCTTTTTCTTTCTTCCCATCACAGCTAATAGAGTCAGAGGAAATGGGAGTAGAGTTCTTGAATCATTTTCTAGCTTTCAAACAATTTTTCCCATTCCTTACTGAGATAAAAGTTGAGCCCCCAAAACTCTTCCTGAACCGATAATTCCAAAAAATTCAGATCAAACCAGCTAAAAACCACCACTCCAATAATACCAAAGTAGTCAGTGTACATTTTAACCATTGGCTACAAAACTGTTGCGAATCTGATTTAGAGATGTTTTATAGGGTTTTTTTAATTAATATATAAAAAGTCACATATTTTAAGAAATTTTGCCTACAAGAAGTCCTTGGAGCTACTCGCGATACAGTTGCTGCCATCACTTTTCTTGTTTAGAGTTTTAGTGCCCAAAAGTCATATTTGAAATAAGCATTTTTCTCTTTTATTTTACCTCTGATTTTTATGGTCAAATTTTTACTCTAGTGAAGAGGGCATGGCCACTTGTTATCCATTATGACAAAATTGTGAGTAATAAGACTGGGCTCAAGTGAAAACAAAAACACTATTTTAACACCTTTGTTTCTCCAGTGTGAAAACTCAATTAATATAAAGTGAAGCTCTCAAGGATGTATGAAGTTATTACCAATATTTATGGGTTTAACAAGAAAGCAGAAGATACGTATTTTTTGTGTTTATCTACATCATTCTTATACAGTTATTAAACTTCCCCAAAAATATTGTTTCAATAATTTTTAGTTAACACACAATAAACATCCTATTAAATTGAACTCTTTAGTTTGGGAAAGTAATTATTCATTTGAGACATTTAGTTTGAAGGGTTACCACAGATCCTTATCTCTGTAAGTTAGATTGCAGTATTTCTCATTAGGAATTTTTTAGGAAGTTCATTTCAGGGTGAAAACCATGCTTGGGCATTTCAAAGGCACTAGTTTAATCAAAGTAATATTAGGCCCCTCTGCTAGGTGTATAACTGGTGCAAACAGCTTCCCTATGCTCCCTTATACAATTTGTAGAAAGATCACATTTTCTATGTTGATTATATGGTCAATTTGGGGTAACAGTGCTTCTAAATTCTGTCCCTGGATAATGCCTTAGTTAGGAGCAATAAATACACAGACCTCAGATGCCAAGCATATATCTTTCACCAAACCTTAGAGAAAATTTTAGCCTTCATCCAGATTTCAGGATGGGGAGGAAACAATAAGAACATTAATTCATTCATTTTTTCCTATTAAGGAAATATGTGGTCTTTGCAATCCACAATTATTTTCAGTCATAAATCTGAAGCTCAGGAAGTATCTGCAATTTCTGTGGTGTTACTTGTCAATCTGACCACTGAAGACTTTAAGGTCCATTTTGGAGCAGGATAGGCGAAATCTTCATATGGTCAAGCCTCCACTACTGAAATGACAAAGCTGATAATAGAAATTATAGAATAATAGAAAATTA